>NW_027112056.1:1343996-1348190 GCF_000696795.3 Halyomorpha halys
TATATTAAATTAAGTTTTTCTTCTTTTTTCTCAAACTATTTTATTTTATATCACTGTAAAATTTAATTTTTCATTACCATCTCAGTAAATGCTCATATCATGAGCTTTATTCCGAATTATACATTATACCTAATTTCAGCTCTTGACATAATACAAAATATAGGTCAAAATGTTAGCGAAACTATAAATAAAAATCATTATGAAACTTTTTTTTTCTATGCGCACTTATCCCTAACAAAATTTTTCTAAATACTATATACATATACTTCTAAATATTATTTCACCCAGAACTACAATTAATTACAAATTAAAAAGGAGTAATGGGAACGAGATGTCCGAGCACATGGGTGGGAGTCTCAGAGTGCTAGTTTCAGAATACAATTGGTTGGAATACCATTTGGGTCAGTCAATACTAATTCCCTCGGAAATAAATCTTGAAATTTCCACTCAGGGGCTGTATAGGTCGGTCTTAAGGGGAAGACTTAAGAAAAAAAAAAGTAATAGTTTTAAATAAATTTATATAATCTTGTTTGGGGTAGCCAAGTTGTTAAATCACTCTTAAAAACTTGAGCTGTAAGTTGATATGAATTCAATTTCTGCTTGTGAAAATTTATTTTAATTTCATGGACCATAGGAATTAATTTTGACATAATCATTATTTAGTCAATTCAGCCGGCTACAATTGTCCAACGAAGTTATTAGAACATTAAAAATGGATGCAACAAAATAAATATAACCCTTTGGTTTCAGTAATACTATCATTAAATAACTTCTAATGATGGTTAAATAAAGAGATGCGTAGTTGTACCACATTATTTTCAAAAATTAAGGAATTTTTCTAATGACAGATTATAATATTATCCCTCCTCCCCATTATTTATTCTGAACTTAATTGAAAAAAATTCCATCAAATGTAGGCTGTAAATAGTACTAAAAATAAATAAATAAAACAAAATATTATAGTTTAATGATTGGAGAAGATGGTTAGGGGGTGCGGTCAGAAAAAAAACATTAAATAAATGCTTTTTTGTTTATGTTTTTTTTTGCTGACTGCACCTCCCGACAAGCTTCTCCAATTAGTAATCTACATTCAATTATCTAGACCTTATTATAGTTTAAATATTATTGTCAGTATTAAATTTTTTTTTCATTTTATGTCAATCTTTCAAGAATTTTATGAAACTGTGGATCTATTCATTTAAAAACCCCAAAACGCCTTTTTTTATTACACATAAGACTCAATCAATTAAGAAGATATTACAATACCCGAAATAAAAAAAAATTAAAATATTCTACAAATTTATTTGACAATGAATCTTAGGTAAAGACGAGACAATAAGAATAATATTTTTTTCTTTAAGAAACTACTAATATTGAAACCAATGATCTGAGTGTAATAGGTACATTAAACATTAAGAATCAAATATTGATTTTTATCGAGAACCATAAAACTTAACATTCATCATGGTTCTGCTAAATGAAAATCTTAAGGAATTGCATTGATTTAATATAGATTTTTTATATTAATGAGGTTTTATCCCATAAAAGTTCAGATTTTAATTTGGTAAGAAATTAACACTATGTAGTCTGCACAGGCTTAGTCTTAACTTTACTATGTGACCGGTCATTTTGTGATAAAACCACATCCGTGGCCAGCAAACCCCTGAATTAAATATACCAAAGTCGGGCTTTAACTTCCTTTGTTCAAAACATATCAAAAATATAAATTGTGGTGATGCATGACATCAACGTGTTGTCATCAGCAACTAACGTTTGGTTTACACATTGGTGTCACCACACATGAAAGTGTAAATAAATTATTATTTAGAAAACAAGTTTAATTTTAAAGTATAAGCTAGGGTCAAGGCTTACAAAATTAAGTTGTTTAGTATCCAAAATACTAATCATGGATAAACAACATATTTCAAAGGTTTTGAACTTTTCTAAACAGTAAATAGATGAAACTACTAAAATGAAATGAAACGCTTTTCAGAAATTTATTTTCTATCACTCACACACTTAAAAAAAAAAATTGTTCATCCAAAGAATAATATATAAGCCAAGAATATTTTGAATAATTATACATTAAATTTATTTTATATATGTTGATTTGAAGATGGTCAGGGCTGTGGTGAAGAAGAAAGAAAAATAGTTATCAACTATTTATTTATGTAAGAAGACCACAATGTATATCTTCTTTAGGGCTGTTGGGTCGATACGTAAACAAAACCCCTCTGCCCCCCGCCCCTCAGAATCATTAACAACTGACAATTATGGTTTTTATTTTTTACATCTCCACCTAACAGCCCTGATGAAGATTTATATTGTGGGTCAAAGCATCGGTAGGAAATAAATAAATTAAATTTATTACTTTTTATATAATAGTTATCCTAAAAAATTTACATTTAATGTGATAATTTTTTATTTTCATACAAATTATCACCCTAAGGGTTGTAAACAAATTTTTCATAACCACCAAAAAGTGAAATATTTATAATGTAATTAAAAGAGAAACTCAAATTTTCTCTATTTAATTTTTTGTAACTAAAAGTATTTTTATCCATTGAATTTTTTATATCTTAATTTTTTTGGCATAAAAAAAAATTAAAACAATAATAATAAGTAATTTATAAAAGTATTCAGCTGGAAATGTAATGTTTGAATGATAGCAATCCTGAATTAATTACAATTTAAAACCTTTTTGTTTAAATTTATTTTTTTGAATTAAAAAAATCAGTGAGTTTAGTCGATCAAAAATTAGTTGCGATGAAACTACAAGCTAGAACTGTCATGGAAACAGTGTTAATTTATTAATGAACTTTTAAATATGTTGTTTCCAAGTTTTACTACAACTAATTTTCATCTAACTCTAAAAGTAGGATAATAACTAGAAGAAAATTTTATAAATGATTTCTATAACTGAATAAGAAATATCATTAAGACAGTACAATAAATCAAATTATAATAAAACATTAATATATTTTATTGTTGCAGGTACAGAAAGCAGCCACATCGGCTCAGCAGCTCATGTCATACGGCTCGATTTAAATTATATAATTAACTTCAGTGCCAATTTATTACTAAGTATTCTAATTATGCAACTTTAGATTGTTAACGACCAATTTTTGTATATCAGGTGGCAATTAAATTTCATACTGTGATCAAACATATTATAACTTATTATATGAAAACTTGAGCAGCTTTAGAGTTACATCAACAGACTGAAATTCTAAACAGTAATTATATAGGAGAAAATCAACATAAAATTTGTTTAGTTTTAGTTCCTGGCAAATGAACTGACAAAAACTGTTGCAATTCTTGCTAATGTAATTATGTGCAATTCAAAGAAAAAATATTTTTGTGTTATGTAAAAAAAAAAAAAAAAATAATGTGGCTGAAAATGCTTTTACAATAATATGAAAAGAGGACAATTGTAAATGATTATTGTTAAACATTTGTAAATGTATTAGATATATCTATTAAACAATAATACATGTTCATGTTTGTTTTTATTACATACCCAATATGTACTTACTTTTTCCAGGAATCTTTAGACCTGAGTTGTAAAGACACATAGTTACCACTAAACTAATCATATTTAATCTCTTAATAAAAAATAAATACTATATTAACTAGAATGGGGCAGCGGTAGCAGCGTGGTAATGTACCAGTCTACCAACCCACAGGTTGTCAGATCGAATCCCCGGTCCCACCCGGGCTTTTTTCAAGCACAAAATAATGCAAAACCCACTGACAACCTCCCCCAGGCATTTGTGAGGCCCGTTCGCCAATGGGTGGCACTCACAAAAATTAGGCATGGGAGTGACGAACCCACCCTGTGAAAAAAAAAGACGTCAAGAAACGTGTGATATATTGGTAAATGCATCGTGTAGAAATACGGTGTATTTACTAATACATCGTGTGAGGACTTAGGGCTCCATGGCCTGATGCCCAGAAAATAATAATTCACTATAAACACTCGACTGCCTATGTTAATCATGAGGAAAAAATATATACATATGAAAATTATTTAATAAAAGCTATTAAAAAAAAAATGAGGTAGTTGATTTCTCAGTTTTAAATATATGCATATATATATATATTTAATAATTTTTATAGCTGTCCAGTGTATGTATGAAATATACTTGTTTAGAATATTTTTTTAATACAAAATGAAATAATTATAGCTTATAT
>NW_027112056.1:1348240-1352199 GCF_000696795.3 Halyomorpha halys
TATATATATATAAGCTATAATTATTTCATTTTGTATTAAAAAAATATTCTAAACAAGTATATTTCATACATACACTGGACAGCTATAAAAATTATTAAATATTCTACAAAGATATATTTAATCTCCTTTAGATAGATGGACACCAGAGTCGGGGATTAGAAACTTATATGTTATTAACAAATAATTATTAATTATCTTAATTCATAATTCTAAACTTTGTTTATCCCTCATTTATCTAATTAATATTTTCTTAATTTTTCCCACTTGGAATAATGCAAAAAAATATATATATTTGAAGCTATCATGTCCCATTTCTAAAAATAATATTAATTTTTTTTCCAATACTAGTAAAATATGAATTAATGTGAATAATGATCTACATCTTGATGATGAATAATCTTTAAGTTGAGTTATTTTAAAACCTCAGATACCTAAGTGGCCGCTTCAAGTTAATCCATACCAGGTGGTATATTCAACTTCATTTCAATCATATATATCTAAAGAAAAACCTATACAAAATGAAATAAACACATGGCAAGGCATCCATTAAACCACCAAAATATTCTCTTTCGTCGACCCTACAAAAAACGTAATCATAAAAAAGCTCTGTAGAAACTGAAGCCAATGTTCAATAAAATTGGTAATATACTGGTTTCTTTTATCCCTACACCATTGTTGATTTCACAGAAAACGATTAATTTCACAATATCTAAATCAACCATGTTTTGTGAATACTTTGAAGTAATGGTTAGGTTATTAAATAAGCAATGTTTGATAAAACATTTAAAATGTGGAATTTATAATTCCCAACAATTTTTACCAGATTTCAGAAACTTATTTTAAGGGTTTTCGAATTATTGGGAGAGGAAAGTGATACACCTCTATCCCTTTTATGACATTCCTGAACAAGTACTGATAAATAACACACAATTTAAACAAGAATTTTCCATTAATTGTTCACCCATTAGACCTATATTGCAAAACTAATTCCTCATAACTACATATGTTTAACACAGCAGTTAGAAGGTTTCGCTAGGGTAGATGTAGCAAGTTAAAAAATAAATAAATCCCAATACAATAAATAATCCCATACAAACCTCGAGGAAACACTATAAGTTACAACAAAGTCAATAGACGATTTCGCAGAAATCAACAACCTTGTAGGGACATATCAACAATACACAAAATATCGCACAATAATCACTCAAATGTAGTTTGAGAAGCTGATTTTCTTTTTAGTTACATTTCCGAAGGAGATCCTAAAAAATTAGTACAATTTATAATGCACGGCTATGTCTAAAGAATCTTCCGAATTTCTTTCCTAATCTTTACAAGACCCTAAAAATGGTGGCTCATTGTTGATATTACACAAAAACACGGTACTATGAGTGCATCTTTAACAGTCACTACGTACGTTAGTGAACTCCATAACAATATTCTACATCTATCTGCCTAATTTAAACAGAATAATACTTTTCACTTTGTAAGATCTCAATCACGTTGGGGGAATGTGAATCTCCTATATCAAAATACCCAATCATATCTAACATAAATGCTACAAAATATGTAACTGAACATCTGGAGGCAATCAGTAGTAAAGGGAGTTAAGGCTTCAGCTTTTAACAACCTCGGAATTGCAACAGTGCCAGTCTAGGGCTTGAATTCAGTCTAGGGCTTAACTTTAATTTTATGCCCAAGAAATGACCAGGAGGTAAAAAAAAAAACTGAACATCTGGAGACTTCGGGAGAAATAAACACTGGTTGTTCCTTTGTTTCCTTTGTTATAAAGTTAACACTAACTGTGTTAATTTTAAGTGAAATAAAACAATTCAGGTCTGAATTTAGGTACAGATTTTCATTAAAGTAAAAAATTTAAACAATTACTTTAGTTGTAGATCATCAGATAATGAAAAAATGATATATTCCTAAAATGATCTAAATGTCCAACGTATCCTAAATCATTGATAACTAATTTAAAATTATTTAAGAGTGAACAGTTAGAACATGCAAGTTTTTCAAACTACTTAAAACAAGCATAGTGTATCCCTATGTAAAAATAATTTTAAATAACTATTGATACATACCAGATTGACAATTAAAAAACAAATAATTTAAACTAAACATGCAGTTTTGCACTAATAGATCTCATGAAGATATTTAATTATGATAAAAACAATAAATATAGCATAATTTAGTAGTGCCAGCAAATATGGGCTAAAATAGTAATACAAAAAATATTGAAAAAAAATCTAAGGTTTATCGAACATAAAATTATAAATAAATAAAAGTATGATGGTCCAACTGCAATAAAAATAACTCAAATAGTAAATTAAGTATTTATTGTATTGCTCCACTTTGCAAGGGTTCATCAGAACTAAAAAAAAGATACAATGAACTAAAATAAAGTATGAGAATAAATAACATGATAAAAGTAAAAATTGTGGTATGATTGAAAATGATTTAAAATATGTGACAATTTATAAAAATACATATATATTTACTTAGTTAATTTTCATATATTTTTAGCCATACCATAACTTTACTCGTATCTCATGTTATCTATCCTATCCTTTGTTACATTATTTTAGTAATTAATATCATTTTAAGCTCAGATAAATCCCTATAAAATGGGACGAAACATCGCCTCACAATAAATAGTTAATTTACTATTATTATTACAGTTATTTTAATCACACCTGAACCATCTTCCTTTTATATACATAATAGACATATTACTATATCAACGATCTTTCAATAATTTTATGAAGTCATTCGATGCATAATTATCTGCACAAATAGAAAAAATATTTCTTTTTTTGTTTTTATTCTCTTGCTATATTTAAAGTACAAAATTATGGAAATAATAATAAAATGATAAAACATTTGTGAGATTTCAATTGAAGGTTTTAAAAAATGTCATTCTAACCTATTTTTAAAATATCATTGAACTCTTAAAGAAATAAACAGTTTTCAATGATACTTGAAGGTCATGTAAATTCAAAGTCTGAAGAATGAACTTAGAATTAAGTATAATAAATCATAACCAACCTTAACAGGTTTTTTTTATAGAAATGAACTGTACATATTTTTGTATCACCAAGCAATTATCAAACATCAAATTTTTATTTAAATAATTTATCAATATAGATGAAACATAAACCTTCAAAATCCATATGAAATATGGCATCCCCATCACACTTAAATTTGCATAAAAATTATTTTGGTAAATAGCATACAGAAATTTCCTTAAAATGTTGAATTGTTATCCCCTCACCAAATAACATTATAAAATAATATAGAAATTCACTTTTAGAGAAAATTTTGTAGAAATATTTGATCAGAATGCAATATTTTTAAAAGTGATGACAGAATTAGTCTAAAAAGAAAGTATATCAATATTTTTTTTTAATATTTCATTTTAATTTACCCCTTTTAGGTTAGGAATCTCAGCGGCCCTAAGGCCATTATCAAGTAGAAAACCTAAAAATTGTTTTAATATTAAACAACAGCATCAATTTTTCTTATAAATAGTTGTTGCAGCATTGAAGTTAAATAGTTTTGTAAGTAAATAGCAATTCTATAAAATTTTAATAGGAAGCTGTTATATTTTGATAATTCATTTTTTTTTAAATACTTTTTGACATGGGCAATTGGCTTGTACGTGCAAAATGTTTTTTAATAAATAGTGACAAATCAATAACGAGATATGTTTAAGAAATATTTGAGTTATGTGTGAGGGAATAATATGAAAACAGTTTTCAAGTTGTCTCCTTGATAATGAGGACTTGAGGGCCAAAACGTTAGTGAATTGGAATAACTTAGTTGAGAGTAAAGTGGATCAATTGAAGTTGTGTTATTATTAAAATTAACCAATCTCAAACACTTAAATAAAAAATAATTGTATGTATATTTATATGTGTGTGTGTGTGTGTATATATATATATGTATGTATATATATA
>NW_027112056.1:1352249-1371213 GCF_000696795.3 Halyomorpha halys
TCGGAATCTCTGTATTACAGCAGAGACAAATTATAAAGGAAGTATGTACACATGTATCATCAAGGAAGGAAAGTACATAAATCGAAACAAAATAATTTCTACTTTATTAATTTAAATTAAAATTTCCAATAGCATAACATGAATGATTGGTATCAATTAGTCAACTAATTACATGCCAAAATGCTCTTGTATATATATATATATCAGCTAATAAAAAATAAAACATGCTCGTTTGTTTAAAAAGGAAATAAATTGGACAAAATACATTTAACAATTAAAAATAAATGTGTCAAAGATGGCAATCAAAATCTACTGAACATACTCAAGGGAAAAATAAAAACTAACTAAGAGTAAGAATGTTTATTGTACACATTGCACATTATGTTTTTTTTATGTTATTGAAAACAAAATTTGGTTTCTATATTTTCAAAAATACAGTGAACTGATAAAATTTAAATAAAAATTAAAAAAAAAAAAAATAATAAAATAAAAAGGAAAGAATAAACAAATGCAACAATCATATTTCAAGTAATATTAAGTATTCATCTTAAAGTTATATCATCTAAATTAAGAAACCTAAATTTTATTATTGAATGGAGATTCACTTAACTGCTCAGTGAACCTAAAACTGTAATTTCACTTAGCCTATAAATATTCTTAACGGTTACATCTTCTTAGGATATGGGGCGTTCAAATAATATTCACAGATGCACAGATGCTCTTAATGTTAGTTTTAAGCTGAGGCTGAAACAAATTGTTTAGGAATGATGTTGAATAATGAATTATAAATAAATAACATTAATTAAAAAAAAACATTAAACTTGGGTGAGACACAGACCGAGTCAAGTCAATTTCATACAAAAACTTTATTTACTCATTAACATACTCTTTCTCATCTAATCTGAAAAATAAAGATATTCTATAGTTTCGTATTTATTTAAATTACTTATTAAAAAACAAAACAAATATACAATATTATCCGCTACTTTGTTCAAATAAGCATAAATCATAAATTTTTTCTCTCTTTAATTTGAGTAATCCTAATTTGATTATCGCTAGTATACATATTAAAAGTCTTTACAATGATCATCCAACGATAATACATAGAAATTTCAAATGCGTGTTTTACAACAAACCTGATATGATAGACATAGCTTCAGAAGCAAAATATTTCACATCAACATCTTCGTCAGCGTTCAGTTTTTCAAGCACAGGTTTCACTTGTGACTGGATACAACTGTAAATAATAAATGAATTAAGACTAATCATAATTAAAGGAAATTTTTTTCCTTTCAGGTCTGTTATTTACAAAAGTTAACGTTCAGATCAGAAAATTATTTTGATTCAATTTTTTTATTTTTAATATAATATAAGGCAATCCACAATGAAGGTGATGTTCGGTTAAGCATAACTGACCTCTCAGAAACATTCATAATATCATTATATCTATACTAGAAAATATCAGCTGATAAGGTAGCAATAGTCCATATTTTAAAAAAATGAAGTGACATTATTGATCTAATAAAGATGTAAATAAATAAAATTTGTTATATTTGTTTTCTTAAGGTAATCAAACATTTCCGGAATGTAAGCACTATTATTGTTTAGTAAAGTTGCCAAATAATATGGATATTCGGTGTCTATCAAATGCCTACAGTCTGTCAGTTTGTATTTAACAGATTGTTGGTCTATATGTTCCTAACAGTAATTATTCTTGGGTGTGACCAATTCGTAGTCTAGCCAGTACTATTTCGAGCCGTCTGCAGCTTCGGACTGATGTCTTCCATGAAAGTACTGCACTCTTGATTTATCTTAATTTTCTGTTGTGTTGGCCCAAGTCGCCAGCCAGTTATTTAATATTAGTATTGTCATAAGAGAATAAAGTTCGTTGTGGGAACTAAAGGTATTTGATACTTGAATTTATCATTTTGGACCCACAGAAGCTCTCGTCCAGCTTGTGAGGATACCTACCAATTTCTGTCAAGTTGCACCGCCTACCAAGAGGGGCGAATGCGACACATGCCCCGATCGAACATTATTAGTCGAAACTATCATTTGTATATCTAATGCAAAACCTTTAAACTTATACATGGATATTTATCTTCTCAATAGGGTGTGTAGTTTTTGTTTCTTTAACATTAAATATGCACTCACTTTTTTTTTTACTGTTAAAAATGTAGAAATGTAAATAAATCAGGTTAGTTATATTGTTTACTATCAATTTATATAAATGATTTATACTTTATTATTTTTGTAGAATATATAAATTTGATATATGTAACCACATACTGACTGACACTATTGTACGAAAGGATCCTATTCTCAAATACTAAATTAAAATATCCATAACTCACTATCTATTTCTATTTTTTTTTTTTTTTTCAATTTCTTTATATTATTTACTTACTTATAGCGTTAGGGCTTGTACTGTGCCTAGTCGAAGTTTACTATGGTAATAAATATAGAATAATCTAAATTATTTAAGAAAAACTGTATTAAAAATATATATATATATTATTTAAGATAACAATGTACTTAGCTTACCTTGGGTCAAGAACAGGTCCAATTTTCTGTAAAGTTTTTGCAACGTTAAACCTAACATTAGGGACAGAATCTGAAGCCATCGTAATAACTGTAGGTAGCATCAATTGCGCTGTTACTTCAGAACCACACACCTGGGCCAACACCTAAAATCATTGAATAACAAATTAGTAACAATAAACGATAGTGTTTACAAGAACAACAGTAAATTCGTACTTACATTAATACTGAATAAACATGTCATTCTATGCAAGTAATTCTGATCATTTGACATGGCTAGGACTTTAGGTATGACCGTGTTTTGGGCCCATTCCGGTCCAAATTTTTCAACTAATTTCTTCAGATTTAATGTTGCAGCTTCCCTGATAGCATAAACTGAAAAGAGATTAAGCAATTGCTTGTTAACTTTATAAACTCATAAAAATATTATTTTAAATATAAAAAGTAAAGCCATTCTTTAATTATTCTTAAAAGAAATCAGCACAAGCTAGAGTAAAAGAAAATTCGAGATAACATACATCATCAATTGATCAGAAAATATATACAATTAATTCTGCACGTCACAGACTATTTTGTCGACAAAATGTTTTTAAAACATCCTCACAAAATTAAACATACCATTAATTAACCAAAAATTAGTATTTTTTATGAGTAGATTTATGAATAGAAACTGCACAGTAAAAAAATGTACAAACATTAACTTTGAATTTTTTAAAGACCACTAAGAAGGCCTTTTATGGTATAGATGCGGAGATGGTTGAAGCATTTCTCAAAAACTGAAGAATTAAAAGAAACTTATGATCTAATGGTAGGGATCAAGATTACAGAACGGATGTTGCAACAAAGGACTTTGCTATCCTGATGAATAAGTACAGTTTTGGCCCAAGAAGAACTTAAGTAAATACCAATGTGGTTTTAAACAAAGCGGAACAACTATAGAGCATATTTCCTTGATTGATTAAATGTTATAAAAAAACTTGCGAGTATCAAATTACATCACATTTTTATAGATTTTAAACAGTTATGTGATAGAATAAACAGGAAAGAATTAATTAAAACAATGATTAAACTGTTACGTGGTCTAGATGAATGGCCTGATGTTGGATTTCAAGGTCAGAGATGAACTTAAGCAAGGAGATCCATTACCTCTCACAGTTATATACAGTATTAGAGTATGCAATAAGAGTAATAAAAATTGTATATGCTGGTGGAATATTTATAAGATGACACAGCTCCTGGCCTATGCTGACAATGCCATAATAACGGACAGGAAACAAAAAAAGTGTTGGTAAGGTAAGGGTCCATGAAGAATTTGAAACACAGGTGAAAGAACCAGAACTGCAAAACAATCAACAGAAGACTGCTTACATGTCAAAAACCCTCTGACCACCAAATTTAAGATATACAGTGGACGTCTGTTAATCTAAACTATTCCGTAATCTGAAATTCCCATAAAAATAAAATTAAAACTAAATAAAATTAAGTTTGAGGTCATTATATGAAGAGTATATAGACATATTCAATAAAATCATAAAAGCAACCTTAATTAAAAAACATTTTAAAATATTTACAACTACAGTAGGGGTATTCATGATCTTTAGTTTAACATGTTAAAGCGTGTTAAATGGAAAACTCGTGTTAAATGGAGAAATATTTCCTTCTTTTATCATGTTAAAACGATATAACATATAACACAGTTGAATCTGTTACTAGGTCTGTTAAATGGAGAATGACGTCACGCAACAGATCAGCTGAGCTCGTCATAATTTTGCTCGTAGTTTGTGTTTTTATTGTGGATTACTATTGTTTTGGATGTTTTTATAACTAATAAATCAATAGATGACAATAAAAATAATAATGTAATGACAGTTTTCAATTAGCTCATCTTTATTCTCTTCCTCATAAGTTAGAAGATCAACAAAGCACTCAGGAGCCAAACTTCACTCACTTTAGGCATGTTGTAATAGATTACTTTAATCAAAACTTAGAAAACAACAATAACATGGAGTTTTGGAAGGAAAGGTTATAAAACAGGAGCTCTTCTTCATTTAACATCACTTTAAATAGGGCTGCTCACAATCCCTTACTTATAACATTTTACATTTAACACCTTATGAATACCCCTATTGTAGTAAAATGTGCAAATTTAGGAGGCTGTTGAATTCACATCACGTTATACTACAAATATCTTTCATTTTGTAGAGAACAAAAAAAAATTTAAGATAATTTTTCGAGAAAATAATTTTAAAAATCAGTTTCTGAATAATTATTAGTTAGTGTAAACATATTTCTAAAATATAATATTGTAATTAATATTAAAATTTTGCTCTTAATTTAATTAGTTTTTTCACAAAATTATCTTCCTTCCCCATACACTAATCAGAATTGTTCACTTATTGAACCCTTCTTAGATTCAATCAGTTTGGTCAGCAAAAGTCAACTCCATAACTATTTTATACAAATAAAATGAAAAGAAATCGATTTCTAAACTCTAATTAAATTCATATTTTGATTATATTCTATATAAAACAATCCAGAGAAATGTTAAGTTACATTGAAATATTTTAAATAAAAGCACCTGAATCCCAAACAAAATTCTGATTTTAACAACTACAATAAACAATAAAAAAAATAAAGGAACAAGTCAGGGATGTGGCCAATAAGAAACAAAAAATAGTTTACAACAGGGTTACAAATAATTTTTTGTTTCTTCTTGACCATCGCCTTCATATTCACTTACGTTCAATCATTTATATAGATAAAAAAATATATTTACCATGATCAACAAGCCAAGCCATACAAAGAGCATTTAATTTTTCATCAAAGAACTGAACACCTAACTGTCCTGCGAGAAGAGGCATATATTCAATAATGGCTAACCTAACTCTCCATTTAGCATCTTCTGCCAGTTCGACTATAGCCGGAAGTAATGACTGCGATAACTGCAAACAGTAAGAAAATATACGATACAATAGTAAATATTAAGTAACCAAAAACTTTTTTTAAAAAAAACAATAAAGAGTAATTACATACTTGTTGTATTCCAATAACTTCGTTAACACAATCTAGATTAGAAATAATATTTAACCGTACTTCAGGACACTCGTCTTTAAGCTGTGACAGAAACAGGGGTAAAAGATGTTCGATTGTGCTATGGAAAAAAAAACAAAAAAAAACAGGTAAAAATTAATTTTTATAATCACAAATTAAAAAATATATAAATATATTGGTTTATAAATCTTACATATTTTTTCCGAGGATAGGAGAAAGTCCCATAATGACAGAAGCTAAGGCAGCTTTTACATGTTGATTTGGATCTGCAACTAGTTCCTTCACATATGGCAAAATGTTTACCATTATAATAGCCTCCCTAAAAAGCAAAGATATAAATAAAATTAGGTAATTAAGTTTTAAAATTTAATTATTAGTTTTTTTATAACTTATTTGATTGTTAATTTTTTATTATGCTGTGGCTATTTAATTTTTGATTTATTTCTATTTGTTGATAATTTCTTGTGTAGCGTATCACTGGAGAAGGAGGGTATGAGAGAGTAGAATAGAGATATAGGCTTAAGAACAAAAATAGGGAATTGATAAGGAAAATAAAATATAAATTTAAGCGAGAAGGAGGAAAGATAATATATATAACAAAAATAAAATTATTAAAAAAAAATATTTGAAATATTTCGTATAATAACTTAAGTATTCTATTTAACACACAATTTTGATCCAAATATACTCTTAACTTTTATTTTCAGAAACTCTCCAACATAGGTTCTGTTATAAATGATGTTTGTAAGTGAAATAAGAGATTATTTATGTAAAAAAAGTTTTAGATTTAAAATATAAAAAGTTATACATGACATGAACAATTAGCCTGCAGAAAAGACTTTAAAGAACATAACATCAATATTTAATGTTGCCTCCTTGAAAATGGCCTGAGGGCCGAAACGGAGATTTTCTGAAAGTTGAGAGCATATTTGGATCAAAATTGTGTTAATAATGAAATAAACCACCCTCAAACTTAATATAATTAAGTACTCTAGTTAAAGATACTTATTATTTAAAAAAAGAAAAAAAAAATTTTTTTTTTTGTATCTTTAAAATACATGATAGTGTTTATATACTAATAACAGATTGATAAGTGTGCTGTGTATTTTAGCAACCCAATGTATTTGGACAGCATTGCCGAATAAAACATTTCTCTCTCTACGTAAAAGAGTTTTGTTAAAGATCTTTATTGGATTCTTAATTTGAGATTTATGAGATGTTTAAAAAAACAATACATGATGAATAACAAGCCTTATTTCCAGCATTAAAAAAAAAAAAAATAGGGTAAGAAATAAAGTTTATATCATTCTAAAATAAACTACCGGCAAGCAGGATCCAGAGCTTGACAAAAATCTCGTATTTTATTAGCAGCAGCAGCCCTGACTTCCGCTTCGGAATCCTTCAAGAGAGATTGGAGGGCTCCAACTAGCTCTGCTTTCGTTATTTCTTGACCGACAGCTTTTTGTAACTGGAAAACCAAATAATCAATTAAGGGGGGGGGGGGTACATCTAGACCTAAAGATAAAAAAAATAATTATTTTTGTTTATTAATCTTCAAAAATTCCTTAGCTGGTACTGAAATGATTGATATTTAAATATTATGTGAATTACAGAAATGGAAAAAATCCAAAACAATATTCAAATTTAAGTATAACTGATACTTTATTTTCTGTGAAAAATAAATTAATTTACATTTATTAATTAACTTCAATTATTTAAAATTCTATCAAGATATGTACTGAACAGTTTTTTTAATTATTAAAAAATATTAAGGTATTATCTAACCTTCTTTTAGAACCCTTCCCGTACTGGACTTAATCAGATTATTTCCAGAGATAAAGCTAATAAATTAGCAAATGAATATTTAGTGATTTTCTTTTTTCTCGAAACGTCAGTGCTAATGTAAATAATTTTAAATTAAAGAAATATTTGGAAAGGAGAAATATCACTAAGTATTTATTTGATATAAGTCGAACCATTCCGGGGTAGAAGATTTGATGTATAAACTACTGATTTAGTTTATAAAATACAAAATACAACTTGTAAAATAAAATAAAATCTAGATATTTGAAAAAGTAAAACTTAAAAAGCCAAATTAATTGAAAAATTGTTCTGTATTTGTAATGTTAAATTTCTACAGAGTGAAAAATTGCATTTCAAGACTTCATACTGTATGAAATCAGTTGCTGATTTTTGTAACAGAAATAACAACATGGAGGTTGTAATGAGCTGATAACACTGATGGATCTTCAGTGATTTAAGCACTGAATATATAGATGGCCAGATTTCCATAGATGAATTTAGAGTCGGTCTAACGGATTTACAATTTCAACATATAAGCTCATCACTGAGTTTAGAAACTTACTCCATATCAGTGGGGAAGAGCATAAGATATCCTAAGCAGACCAATTAATAACAGAATGACTAAGATTTTTGGTTTAATTGATTCATTTCAACATTTTTGGGAATAACTGTCTGAACATTGTAACATATTAATTAATATGAAATATTTTATATATCTCACCTCCGTGAACTTATCAGCAACCATGTATCGTACCCTCCAAGAATTGTCAGAAGTACACTGCCTAAGAGTTGGCATTACAAGCTGTTCAACATCCTCTTGTTGTAATAGTGATGCTATACTAACACAAGCTTCTACTGCTAACAATCTCACCGAATCCTATTAAGATATAAAAGATAATATATTATTTGTAAGAAGAAGAAAAAGAAACATGAAATGTCATACATCAAAATTAGATAACCATAAAAGAAAATTCTTTGGGATAATTAACTACTGAAATAAATGTAAGATTGAAAAATATAAAATAAATTAAGTAACACTAGACAATATACATAAAATCATTGCAAACTGAAACAGAAATTTATAAATATTAATTATAAAAAAAAAAAAAAAAAACTTGGCTATTAATTTTTTCAAATAATTTTGTCAAATATTTTATATGTTTATTATACATACTTAACAACAATTAAGAACCGTAGGCATAATTTTCAAGCAAGGTATATCTTTCTTTTTCGCTTCTTACATTTCATTAACGCTATTCTTGGCACAAGACCATGCGTAGTGCCCACCATGTTGAATATTCAAATCTCCTTAATATCTTAAGAATATAATGAACAATCAATATTTGTCCGAATATGTAAAATAAATGGTAAGTTAATATTAATAGAAGTCCAAGGAACCCAATCAAGATTGATTTAAAAAATCTAAAATTAACAGCTATGTTTTAATAATGTTTTTTCTTATTTTTGAACTTAAAAAAAAAAAATTGTTCTTGCAATTTATATCCAATAAGACCGATCTAATCTAATACAAAAAGTGATGCCGAATTTCATTTAAAAAAAAGTAATAGCAATAAATTATTATTACACCTTTCTATAACTACAATATGTAGATCCGAATTAAGTTCATTTCAACCAAATTATAAAGAAAAATACACAACTGAATATGAAAAAATAAATTTAAATATTACCTGTTCATCCTGGGCCAAACTAACAAACATAGGTATGAGGTCAGTTTTGAGATATTCTAACTCGACAACTTTCGCAAATTCTCCTAACTTGCTGGCAGCGGCTCTCCTCACCATTGGAGTATCATCTTGGCATAGGTTCCTAAAGTGCGTACGTAAATCAGCTGAAAATAAAATGAATAAAACTATTAGCTATTTCACCATGTATGTAATATAAAATACAAATTACACAATTGAAACATAACACATAGTGACTTACCCATTTTGTCAAATTATAGCATTTTGATTTTCGAATCGTAATATTTATGCGATAAGATTAGAATTTTAAGATTATTTTCTCTTAACAAAAATAAAAATAGAAACTCCTCTATTACATATTACAACGTTATTTTTGATTTAACAAAGATTTTGTTAATGGTGAATACCATTTTCATCTTTATATAATTTGATAAATAAAACCATTCTACAATTGATAAAATGAAAAAGCTAACTTTTTTCTTCTTTTTACTAATTAAATTAAAATTTATAAAAATTTCATCTCATATAATCATTAGTACTATTTTTAATTATTTTTGTACTTATTTATTTTTAAGGAAAGACACCCCTAATAATTTTTATTTTATGAATATTTATCCAAATTGTCTCAACCTTCTTCATTTAAACATATTACATGTCCAACACAATCTTAATTTTAGTATCACAGCTTCACATTGATTTATTAAAATTTTCAGGTTATTATGCCAAAGTCAATTCAACACATTTAAAATAAACTATTTATTAATAACTTTTACCTTCATTAGTATTTACAATATTAGGGATATTCATGATCTTTAGTTTAACATGTTAAATGGAAAAACTCATGTTAAATAGAGAAATATTTCCTTCTTTTACCATGTTAAAACAATAGAACATGTAACATGGTTGAGAGTCTGTTACTAAGTTTGGTAAATGGAGAATGACATCACACAACAGACCAGCTGAGCTCGTCAACATTTTATTAGTAGTCGTGTTGGGTTACTTGCAAACAGTTTGTGTTTTGATTGTGTTACTATTGTTTTGGATGTTTTTATAACTAATAAAACAATGGATGACAATAATAATAATGTAATGACAGTTGTCAATTAGCTCATCTTGACTCTCTTCCTCACAAGTTAGAAGATCAACAAGACACTCAGTAGCCACACTTTTACAGAACTTCAACTTTTCACTCAATTTAGGCATGTTGTAATAAATTACTTTAGTGAAAACTTAGAAGTAAACAATAATAAGAAATTTTGGAAGGAAAGGTTGTAAAACAAGTTTCTCAGAAAATCCACTAGGAGCTCTTATGCATTTACCATTTAACATGACTTTAAATAGAGCTGCTCACAATCCTATACTTATAACATTTTACATTTAACACAATATCATGAAACCCCATTATATAATATCACGACTTTTTACTTTATTACATTTAATCCATGTAGTATCTAGTCCATCTAAATTACTTTTTGCCTTATATGCTCCTTTTAAGGAATTAATTTATTTTTTTAGTTATTTAATTTTAAAGAAAGATACCCTTAATACTTCTTATCTCCTTTATTCATTCAATTTTTCTAACATTCTCTTTTTAAGGATGTTAAAATTCCTCATATTAAATTTTATATAATCTCTAATCCTATTTTTTTGCAAATTACCCATATACTAGTCATTACCCTGCATTTTGAACTCATAAGATAATTGATTTACGCTATTATATTAAGTATAAGCTTCAAGAGAAAAAGAGTTGACCGAATGCTTTCCACTATGCATGAAACAGTAATGACCCTAATAGAAAAATTTTTTATCAGATATCAATCAATTTCTATAGCACTAAAGGTCTTGAAACTATCAATCAAAAATATATAACATTGAAAGAAAACAAAACAAGATGCTAGCCATTGCACTTATGTTTATTAAGAGTTTCGAATGATAAAAAAAAATGAAATCGAATCAGCAAACAATACGATTAGGACCCAAAAAGTCAATAAAGGAACTCAAACTTACCAGCCAAATTTAGTACATGTTACAATAATACAAATAATAAACATAAATTCAAATTTGTGATCAGGGTAAAACAAAAAAAAAAAAAGTTAACAGGAAGATCAGGGAGGAAAGCAAAAAGGTCCGAGCACCAAAATTAAATTAAGGTTTAAACCTAATAAATGTTTAGTTACTTAACTTAAACGATTGAGCTAGAGGCTGTGACCATTCAAGGTTTTGACACTCTTTCCAACAATTATAATTATAAGAACTATTATTATATTTTTATCATAGTCCCAATCATCCTATAAGTTTTTAAACAAAAGTTAAATTATTATTTGATTGTAAATTATACATAAGAAGTCTTTTAAAAACAATCTGAAGGTATCAAATTTTTTTTTAGATACATTTGTATCCCAGGGTGGTTTTCTCGCCATATCAAAAATTATGGGTTGTGTTCTTTAGTTAGTAATATAGAATGCTATCATTTGATCAAATAAATGAGTCAATATATCAAGGTAGTAAAATAAAGATTTAAGCCACATTAAATAATATTGCTACAAAATTCAAATAACATGCATTCCAGGGATATTGAGGGTTTGAAAAGTAAAGCGCTCATAATTTTTTTATTTAAAGCTTTTAATAAGAAACTGTTCCATGCAGGGATCTTTTATTTATTTATTTTTTAAACTATTGAAATGAAAAATAAATTCACTTGGGACAAGTAAATATAATTTAAGCATATAGATATACCTTAAATAAATTATTAATAAATATTATTTACATTTTTACAGACGGAACATGAAATAAAATAAATATTATACCTTTGACTGAACTATTAACTCGGCCATAACAGACAGAAAAGAGGCCGCATGCTGATGTTCGTGATGTAAACCAATCGCCAGAAGAAAGCCTTGTAACTAAAGGCACGAACCTGTTCTCTAGGTCCTGCGGGCTATGTTGGGAACTAATGTGCCTCAACGACTCTACAGCTTTGTCCCGCACAACAGTTTCTTCTACGGTAGCAAGCGATTCCAGAGGAGGCTGGGGTAATTATGTACAGATTAGTCACAGTTTACATGAAATATTAGCAAATACTAACATAAAAACTATATTCCATGGTTAGAAAAAATATATTTCTTGGCATGCATAAGGAAGTAATATTTAAACTTTTATTAACATAAAAAAAAATTCTTTTATCTTGCATTTAATTTATTTTTTTAACAGAAACAGAGGAAGTTTAATTATCAAAAACTGAATCATGATCAGTTTTAAATCAGGTTAACAAAATTATTTTTTCTTCAACTCAATTATATTTTAATAACATATAACATGAAGATAGTTATTATTTATATTTAATAAAATGAATGTAGTTAAATAATGTTAATCAAAACACTTTATCGAGTTATTTTTTGAAGCAGTTCAATGTTAAGTGATTTTTATTTAAATAAGTAATGGCAACATTGATAATTGATATTGTCACTCGTTAGGCACGTAATTATATATATTTTAATATTTACCAATCAATTCCAGCAATATTATTGATATATATCTATCTGGAGGAATACAGCAAGAGTAAGGTAAATAATTTTTTTTAATTTATAAATAAACATAACTGTACGAATATATATTTATTAGCACCTAATAATAGATGATTTCACCATCATGTAAATAAAATTCTGAGAGATAATTAAGCGTTTCCATTGAAAAAGAGGTTAAGTCATATGAATGGACATAGTAGGTTTTTTCATGTTACTATAACTATTTTATTTTAAAAGTTAATTGTGTATGTACATATTAATTAATACAATGTAAAAAAATATAAAGAAGAGTATAAATTGAAAATATTTTAAGTGCTATTAACGATATTTAATATCAGCTGTCCTGTTAATCTTTATTAGTTTGGTATCCTGTTTGTTCCAAGACCAATAGCTAGGAACATACCACTATCCAAAAATAATTTTTGGTACTTGGTACAGGAATGTTTTAATTAACATTGTTCCACTATAATACTTGAAGTAATTTTAAACAGTTATCATGAGTAATAAATATTAATATTCACAGATTGTAAAATGTACAACATAATATGAAAAAATTAAGTTCTCGGAACATTGAAATAAGTCTTACAAGAAAATAAAGATAAAAGAGAAAAAAATTAAAATTATCATAAATATTGTTTTATTGGTTAACTGATTTTTAAAAATGGTATTACATGAAAAAGCTATCTACGTAAAAAAGGAAGAAAAAAAATGAAGAGCAATATAACAACTTGTTTAAAACCCAAAGAAATAGCTCTCATTTAGATGTTTTGCTCAGATATGAGACGTGGTCATATTGCTAATAGTTTGGTTATTTCCTTCATTATAAAAACATAAGAATAGAGCCCAACTTAGATAGGGGTAAAAAAAAAAAAAGACAAAAATTATTCACTGAGAACTATAAGGTTACTAACATACAAAAGAAAAAATTGTTTCTATTATGAAAATCTAGACATGCTAATCAAGGGGATCAATAGAATAACAAACCAATGAAGATTAACAGAACAACAGACATTAAATGCCATTCCATATTGTAAAATAATAACAAAAAAAAAACAAAAACAGATAGCATATTTTTTAGTTTTTCCTAATAGCACTTGGAATATTTATAATTTATATTGTTTTATATAACATTTCTATTGTACTAATCTACATATACACATATAATAAACTTTAAAAAAAAAATTATTACAATAATATGAAAGAACAAGTACGTCCAC
Source organism: Halyomorpha halys (assembly GCF_000696795.3). Lineage (NCBI taxonomy): Eukaryota > Metazoa > Arthropoda > Insecta > Hemiptera > Pentatomidae > Halyomorpha > Halyomorpha halys. Next base: position 1,366,089 of record NW_027112056.1, read on the forward strand.
TCACAAGATTTTCCTTATACTTTGGCCCCTAATAACAATACAACAGCTCCTTAATTAATATTGATACGATTAAGATTTTACTTTAATTTAATTAATTATTTTTTTGTTTATATATTAGGGAAATTTAATTATCCCATTAACGAGCTTACTCTTCAGAAACTTATGATTCATCTTGATTAATATAGCTTTGAACTTGCATTTTTATATAAAAATTTTCAAAATGTCCTCAGATCAAAGTGATGAAAATTTAACTCCCACAATGAACCCATTTTAGATAACATACATTGACACAAAACTAGTATTATTGCTGAAAACTATCATTTGAACTGAATGATTTAATTTGTACTTTTTCTTAATTTAAACATAATAAAGCAAGACTTCTGCTCTTAACTTACCAACAAACAGTAAACAAATTCTGGACCTCCAACAAGCGGCGTGAACTGACCAAGTTGTTCAGCAAGGGCAAGCAAAACTTCATCCTCATCATAAATAGTATCTGTCAGAAAAGGAATAAGCTCACTTCTAGTTCGCTCAACGCCAAGTGCCAAAGATATTGTCGACAACTTTTTAATAGAATTAAGTCGTAACTGAAAAATAAAATAACAATTATTCATAAGATCTGTATTAAAATAAAGTTTGTTCATTAAAATAAAGTTTAATAAAAGCGTTTCAATTTATTAATTATATATACAGCCGACCCTCATTATAACATGGCTTGTTATATCTCAGATTCTAATACAATGCAGGTCTAGATCCGGTTGTATTTACAAATTAGTAAACATACTCCGACCAGTGCTCCTATACGATGCTCCCTTGTTCATCCACCTTACCAATGGTACACAGAGCCATCTACGAACCCTTACAAAATTCTATACTGTGGATGTCCCAACGGCCCCGGAGTTCATCAGGAGGAGACATATTCAATTCCTAGACTCGTTGAAACATCAACCTAATCTACTATTCCAGACGTTGCAACAGTGCCCCCCCCCCCTCACCTGAGCAGTAGTAAACTGTACATATTGTAAATACTCATAGATTAAGGTCTAGTTTTTAAGTTCATTAACTCATACTAGTGATGTGCCCAAATACCATCTAATATCACATACTTCAACTTAAGATATAAAACTCAAAAACTCAACCACTACTTTCCTGTTTTAAAATGAAATCAAGTCTCAGGTAAAAACAAAACCCCAATACACAGGCTATGTTAAATATAGAACTATATTTTAAATAGGGGCTTTGAAGAAAGAAAAAAATATTATTAATTACTTTAAAAAAAAATCAGAAAATTAAAATTGAGTTGCTTCTAAAGTAAATGTTATAAACTATAATACCTCTTCGTAGCTAGAGTGTTCCTCGAATACCTGTTGCATTGTGAAACTTATCCCCACTACAGCGAGGATAGTTTCATTTCCCCTTGACCCGCATTATAAATAAGAATGCTGTATATTGACAATAAAGAATTAAGAGGAAAACAGAGGTGACTTGTTATAGCAGTAGTCAGGTAAGTTTATGTTTGTTTAGTTCTCTGAAATACAAAGTGTGTGCTTGTGATTGAGAAATAATTTTAAATTACATGCTGTTGATATCATAACACAACATTGGTGACCCAGATATAATTATTTTCATAAATGTGTAGCATATAAAAATTGTAAATAAGGGCTAAAAAAAGAAAGAAGTGTTACATATAAAATAAATTTATACATAATTCCTATCTCTCTCTAACCCCTCCCCAAAAAACAACTCAAACTTACTTGTTAACAATCAAAAGAGGTAGACCCCTAACCAACGACAGCAATATAATCTCCATAAGAAATGTTTGCTATTTGCATGCAAAGATGATCAGCAATCGTTTTTATTTTAAATATAATAAACACAACTGTTATCTTTCTAACCTCGGCTGATAAGGACCTGTTGGGGATTTATCTCTTAAACAAACAGAGATCAACAGCTATGATTTATTTTAGCAATATTTTTTTTGTTTTTTACAGCACTAGTCAAATCACAGGCATCAATTTTCACTCTAGAAAAATCTAAGCCATTAATAAATATCAAGGCAGAACCTTGTTTTTATTAAAATGAAATGATGTTGAATAAATAAAATTAGTTGTTCTCATTTTAAACCTTTTCAATGTGAAAAGAAAACTAAGTTACTCGACACTCCTTACAATACAAGCCATCACGTTCCTAATCCTAGATCAACATATATTTCAAATCCATTGGAGACAAATTTAAAATCAACCTCCAGCCTCCAGAGAGTAGCGAGGAAGACCAGTTATCATTTATTTCTTTAAAGATCTACTCCTCCCAACTGTATTCAAAACCAAAGCAACTAAAAATCTCCACAACAACCATAGCATCAGCATAATCAAATACCTGAGCTGATCTACTAAATTATAATGTCTTATGTTTAGAATAAACCTCACAATCACAAAGAGGTTTCAACAGAGCAATACCAAACAGAAGATAATAAAAGGTAATGTATCTCGTAATCCTTGTTTTTCTGTCCTTAATGATTTGTTCTCACATTACTTCCTAACTCGATTTCCCTTACACTCCACATTATCACATATAATACTAAAGTGAAGAGAAAGTGAAAATAAAATACAATAAAATGAACACAATATAAGGGAAGAGATGGATTTTAAGAAATTACAAATGAACAGTGGGGAATATGCTGGTAATCTTAACACATCAAATTAAATTGCGTAACAATCCAGAAGCTATACCGAATAGATTCAATTATAGAAACTTTATTTATAAATTGTTACAAACCAAAACTTACAATTTTTGATTTATCTTAATTACGTTTTATAAGCTTTAAATTATAACACATTCAAAATGTCACATAACTAAAAATATATATGCACTGAGAGGATTTATATAGAAGTTTCTTAAACATTAGATAAAGCGATAAAATCAAATTTAGCTAAAAACATGAACTACAAACATTAGATTAAGAAATTTGACAATTATAAAAATTATTCAATTAAGACAAATTGTAATGACATAAGAAGTAACTACAATGGTGCCAGGAATCTCTCATTGAGAAAATATCCAAAGAGCATAGAAACTGTTTCAAAAACATATATATGAAGAAAACTAATAAAAATAAACAAATTCTTTTTGAAGAATAACATAGACATATCCAGCAATTATGATGAACACAACATTTCAAAATAAATCCAAAATAATAATATCATTCATAATTCAATCATAACAAATGACCTTCCACTACGTTCTAAATTAGTTTAATGGGATCATAAATAAAAATTATTCATAGTTGCTACAGAACTTAGGAACAATAACTGGTATTGGAATGAAGATAATAAATCAAAATCTTCGCTTAAAAGTGGGCATTACTTATGGATCAAGTAAACCCATCACAAATATTTGGTTATCTTTCAAAACATTATTATCAAAATCTTAAGATATATTTAAACAATTATACACATTTATACATTGAACGTGAAATTTACACACAAGTTTCGAAAAGAAAATCAATACTATACTTTTAAAAAAAAAAACGTAAATAAACTCAAGTATAGGCAGAACATGAAAACAAAAAAATGTTTCTTGTACATTTATGTTAGGAAAACCTAACACCTCAAGAACCCACAAAGGAAATAAGTAAATCATGAAACAAAACAACCATTTTCGGTGAATACTCATTAAATAACGAGGTCTCTACACAGTACAAGGTTTATACTAATACATTATGAATAAAAAAATAAAAGTATTCTTTATTTATTTGTGAGTAGAATAAAATCAGATCTACCAACATCAAACAAAGTGACTAAGTTCAAAAGAATCTTTAGACTGGTTCGAACATGAGTTTTGACAATCAGCAAACTGGCATGCGCATGCACCAAAATCATGTTGAAACAAGCGTTTAATCATAATAAAAGAAAGCACCTACATGTTATCAATAAAAGCAACATAGGAGAAACAACAGATCATTTCAACATTAACTAAAAATACCAAACATTATGATATTCACTATTTCCAAGTAAGTAAATAAATAAATAGCAATGGAAGAAATAAAACTCTAAACAAATTTCGAGTATATTAATTAGTAAAAAGAAATAAGGAAAAATATTAATTACAATTCCAGATACTATTGTCTAGACTAACATTGTTGATAGTTATTTATAATCATATTAAACAATAGCTATGAAGCTACAGTGATGTGGTTGTTTATTCTAATAATTGTCAAATTGATACGAAAAAGCATTAGTCTCAGTAGAAACCTTAAAAAAAGAATAAAACAAACTAACACAAGCTATCTACTTCAATGACACTTATCGAAGTTTTAACGAGTAGCTGTAAAAATTTACTACACAATGACAATAACTTTAATTTACTAACCTGCACATCTTCATTTTTTAGTTCGTCTATAAGAACAGCAATAGGATAGAGAGAATCGTCTGAAGATGAATCACTTGCAGCCATTTTGACTGAGTTAAGACAACACTAAACCGCCTGAGTGTTTTTAACAAAAATTAACCCGACAAACAAGTCCAGAAAAAAAAAAATTAGATCATCTTGTACCAAAACGGATACATTCCGAAGATATAGCGCCTAAAATGAAAATTGTATTGATTAGAACTAACAGCAATAATTTAGCTAAGACTGTTCTCTAATGTATACTGCCACCATAACAAAGCAGCCAACCGATTCTTTACCATTTATAGCTGAAAAAGTGTAATAATTACGAAACAAATTTATAAAAATTAAATATTGTTAATTTAAATTTCATTTAAAACAATTAATTAAACATTACATGAAAATTTTACAAAATTAGTATTCAGTCTTTGATGTTGAACAGTTTTGGAGGGAAACAGTTTGAATTCAAATGAATGTTCAGACCACATTATAAACTTGTATAAAAATTTTAATTTCGGTAATTAAAGCGTTGATTACACTAGGTAATTTAGTTCTTTAGTCATTTTTGGAATTATTTCAGTGTTTGAACTATTAAAAAACTTCACAGCACGTAATAAATACTATTTTTAAAAATAAGTTCAGAAAGTTTTTATACAAATTTAGAAATATATATTCCATTATTACAAACCTAACAATAACAATAATTCTGTTTTAATGTACCATTAAATTAACCATCATA
>NW_027112056.1:1371263-1415634 GCF_000696795.3 Halyomorpha halys
ATAATTCATATCATATACATGTATATTTTCATATTTACCGCAATTTCAAATAAGACTGACACCATCGCACCAGTTGAATTCACTAATTAAGCATAAAGTCTATTGTTCACTTATTTAAGTTTAACAGAAGTTTTTAAAGTACTCAACGATGATGACAGAAAAACACACACAAAAAAAACTCAAAATACCTTCAGAAGCTCACAGTGCATGACTGGTAAACAAAACTGAGTCCTCGTTGTGATAAGCAAAAAAGTTCTCCAGAACAAAGAGTTCGTACCAGAAACAGTTAAGGGTCTCCAGGTAGTACACTACCTAGTCGAAAACAAAGAAAATACTTAGGAGTTTGGAATACTTATTTTAGTGGAACCTATTGGATATAGATAGGTCAGTTCATACAGAAATGTTTTCTTTGTTATTGGAAACATTTAAAATTTTAACACTAAAAATAAAAATAAAGATCTTCATCCAAGCTACTTATAAAGGAGTTAGACTTAATTCAGTTCTAAAATGAAGTTCATTCATGTATTTTATATTCAAAATAAATAAAAGGAACAAAGTTAAAATTTATGAATTTTTATTAAGTATACGTTATTTCACTTTTTTTATTTTTTTTTTATTTATGATTTTGGTAAAAATGTTTTCTTTATTTCTTTATTATTATTAATTGTTTTTTCCATTAGGTTCCCAGACAACGATCGTTTCTTCGAATTATTTTCTTCTGGGTACCGCTTAGCCTTGCCTTTGATGTTTTACTCTCTATTCCAATTTATAAATTTACTTGAGAGACATTTTTATGGATTTAAAAAAAAATCGTCTAAATCAGTGGTTAGAACCGAGAGAACTCATTGGACAATTAAACCGAAAACTAAACAACTTGCGGCCCACCCCCGCTCAGGCATTGATGCAAAGGGGGCCCCGCTCGAAAAATTAGGCAGATTAAAAGTGTATTTTTAATCAGTTTTATATCCCACACTATATAAACACAAAAACATTAAACTATACAAGTATTAACATTTAATTTACAACAGCAAATATAGAAGATAAAAACCCATATAAAAGTTCACTTAACCCTGCATCGTGCGCGGCTGATCTGGCAGGCACAGAATACGGTTTTTTTGCTGTCTCTTCCAAAAAGGCGCTGAGTGTGATCCCTACCTCCCAGTAGTTCCCTAACTTTGTGGGGTGGTTCCAACCCGCCCAGTCAGTTCATCTCCTGCCGTCAAGAAAGTGCGTCACACGTGGTTTGATCTGATAGGCTAACCGCGCTCGATTACGTTACAAACCTTAGGTCAATATTTTTCACTTTAGATAGTAAATTCAAACACTTCACTGTTTTTCGATACTTGTGTTAGTCATTTTCGTCAAGTACCATTACCGTTTATGAATGGGGATCGTGTTCCTGACAGGCTCACCGCGCCTTTCTGGTTTATGTACATCGGTACATCAGGTACATCGCCCCTCTTTCCAAGATTTTTTTATGAAGTCTTTAATCGTTATTTCAGTATTTCTTTGATAGGGATATTCTATTGGGAGACCACAATATTGCAGCCTTTTTGGTTTCAAAGAAGAAAAAGTGTTAGCAACCTACGTCACATGGAAGAATAATTGTGTACTCCTGGTTTCTTCTGTGCTCGGAACCAAAGCCATTGATAAAAGTATTGGAGAAAAAAAAAAAACCTGAGGTCATAAAGTATTATAATGCTCACAAAACTGGAGGTGACACTGCTAACCAAATTTGAGCCACATACAACGTGCAGGGAAATACACATCGATCGCCAATGACTGTTTTCTATACTATGTTGAACTTGGGAGGGATCAATTCCTTGGTTATAAACCTTGGGAATCAATTGGAATGAATTCCAAGAAGTGTTTTCCCCAAAAAATTGTCATATGAACTGTGTATCGGACAACTTCAGCGAAGAAGCCTGCTGAAATCCGGCCTTCACACCGCCTTGAAAATTCGTCTCAAGATCCATCCCGGCTGATGATCGTCCAAAATCAACCCGTCCCTACCTCCAAAAGCGGTCCAGATGTTGTGATTGCATGGTGGAAACAGGAATACATCGGCTCACGAACTACTCCTGCGTGAAATGCAACCAAGGAATTTGATCCTCATGCGAAACCACTCCTCTATGCAACATGCTTTTCAGCCAGTTCTTGCGACCCTTCATCGGCTTTGATGGACGTTGACTCCTAGTTATTTCAGTCCCCACACATTTCAACTTCATGTCTGACCCCTTTTTGAATTTTGTTTCGAGGATAAAAGGTCCTATTTTGATTTATATTCGCAATATCAATTTCGAATTTTGACTTATAAATAATGAGAAATGCTTTAAATTTATTTTATATTTTTCCCTAATTTTCTAAATCCTCAAGATGATCGGTAATTTTTGGTTTAATTAAATAAGGCGATTTAGGGACTTCGCGAATTTTTATGTATTGTGCGTCTGTCAGGCTCACCGCGCCCAGATTTTGAGAATCCTTGACCGCACCATACGAAGGGTTAATCACTGTTGTCAATTAAAACCACAACAAATGTGCATGGATGTTATTTTAAATATATTTAAAAAAAATTTATTTATTGATATTTACAACTGGACATAAAATACATCAAGTAAATTTGAAATAATATCATTTTGGTATGGTACAAGCATGTATAGAAACTACCCATTGGTATCACTCTAAAAACATTTTTACAATATAAGGTCTCAAGGGCATCTTCTTTTCAGACGCCTCGGAGCATTGTCCGGAATGAAAGAGGAAGTAAGGTTAGAAACTAATGGGTTTGAGTGATTAGGAAGTTTATAATGGAAGGATTGATATCTGGTTCGGGCCAGATCGGTTACAAATGGAACATTAAGGTCTTTGTGGTTGATTTTATTTCTGACAAAGCAAAGAACATTAAGGATTTTACGAAGGATTTTGGATTGTGGAGAGGAATTCGAAGGTTTAGTGGAGCCCCAAAGCTCAACTCCGTAAGTTCAGATAGGCCTTATAATTGTCATGTAAATCAGTATTTTGTAATGAATTGGAAGTTTGGACCGTTTGTCTAGGAAGAGCTGTAATAGTCGAAATCGACGTGCAGTTTCCTGTCTTTTCAGTCTTGTATGGGGATTCCAGGTTAGTCGTTTGTCCAAATGTAGTCCAAGGTATCGGATCTGTTCTACAGGGGCAAGGGCAACATTATTGAAGTATACTTAGGGCAGTCAGTAGGTTTACGACGTAGGGTAAAGGTAATTTAATAGTCCTCCAATCATGACAACATTCCTCGAGGGCTGTGATATGGAATTGGAGAGTTTGGGAAGCAATTAAAGGGTTATTATTAACAGCGAGCACTCATATATCATTGGCTTTTAAATATTAAAAAAAAAACTTACAATACTTTTAGGAATGGGTAAGCAATACAAATTTCTACTGAACCGTTTAGGGTAAGAATAATAAATGAAACGAATTAAAAAAAAACTTCCTAGATAGGTTGCTAGATGGAAATTCAAGATGCGTATGGAAATGTGCAATTTTTGAAGAGAATGCACAAATTTAAATAGTGAAAAATAATTAGAAGGCTGTATTTTGTAACCTTAAGAAGGGGAGGTGGGATTTTAAAAGCCACAGGAATCAATTACATGTTCATATCAGTGATATATGTCATTCTTCAGAATCAGAAGTATGTTGATTTCGATAAATTGCATGCAATGTAGCTATGTATGTTTGGGAAACCCCACATCCCTACGATTGATTTTTTTCTTGTCTAACCCCATTGCGTTCGTTTCTAAATTCTCTTCGCCAAGTCCTCACCCATTCACAAAGTTTAATTTTTCAAAGCAACTAGGAAACTCTCTGGTAAGCTTGCATATGATGCAGAGCACCAGTCTATCATCTATCATCGAATTCATAGTGGTCAAACAATGCTAAGTAGGCCACGGATGAAGTTGCTTGTTGTAAAAAAAAAAAAAGAAATATTTTAATCATCTCCCAGAACAAGTGTCATGAAAACCAGACGCATCTGTATAAAAGGTTGTGTTTTTAGCTAGGAACGTTTGAATATACAGCTAATTATTTTATTATTGTTTCAGAGATTAAACAATTCTTATTTAAAAAGTAATTAAAACAAAAAATAACTAAAAATCATTGCTCAATAAGTACGTATAAATGTTAAGATCCAGGCTTAAATTATGCTGTTCTAGAAATATTGGTAGTATATACCTCTATCTCATGCTTATCACATTACCTCTTTGTTATCTTACTTTTGTTAACACTACTAATCCCTTCAAGTCGCCGGGAAATCAAAAGATTAAATTAAACTACGTTGTTTCTTTTTCGATTATATCCAGATATATATTTTTTCATTCGATATCGTTATATATTCATAATGCTTAAGAGTTTCAAATATTCTCGTCGTTTCATTTGTAATAAAAACTGTATTAGAAATTCTTCTCAGGTTTTTATCTCAAATAATATCTATATATTTTTAACTTAATTGAACTTTTCTGGTATTACATGCCACTCATATCCCACAGGGAAAAATATGGAAAGAAAGAGTTTTTTCTGGTATCCAGCCTACAGGGACTTTGCACATAGGCAATTACTTTGGTGCTGTACAAAACTGGGTTAAATTACAGAATGAAAAAAAGGATGTGATTTTTAGCATTGTTGATCTTCATTCTATTACTCTTCCTCAGGTATCCTAGATCGCTTGTTTCTCAGAGCTATTAAATGTTACTTTCCACAAATGCTTTATGTTTTCCTTAATATTTATTAAAATTTGTTGTTTTAACATTCCAAGCTCCTACTTGTTGAGTGAACCATTACTCCTAAATGAATCGGACCAATTTATTCAATAAAAGCCAAGTTTTCATTGTAATAATATTAAAACTGGGACTGCACTGATTGTAATTTACAAGCAATTATGTTATTTATGAAATACAAAATAGTTCGAATATATGAAGGAGATGATCAGGACCGCGTCTAAGAAGGAAAAATAGTTATTACATAGTATATATTTATATATTTTCTGCCGATGCTTCGACCTATGTTGTAGGTCCTTATCAGGAGTACAATAAAAAGATACAAAGGTAGAGTTAAGAGTAAAAGAGTTAATTATTAACCAAACTAATTAAGTGAACAAATATATCAATACATATAATGAAAAGATCTATTAATTTAATCAAATGAGGAGACATAATAACTGTATAAAATAGCAAGCATAGCAGGTAAATTATTATTACAAACTACATAAAAACGTTAAATCGAATGATGTATTGCTTATTGTAGCCCTGTTGAAGACTTATAAGACCGTTGAAACAACGGCAGAAAATAATATATTAAAGTAATAAATAGTTATTGTAATTGTTTCTTCCTTCTTGACTGCGTCCCTAATCATCAACCTTCATAATAACTTACGATCAATTATCCATATATACACATTTCGAATATAATGTTTATTATCAATAATTCAAGCCATAAAAGTAATTTAGTAATTAATAGTTAATTTAAAGTAGTTGCTGTATTGATGTTTATCTCAGAAATTACTACGTAGTGAACTTTCTAATAATCTTTGAAATTATTTATTTTATTTCTAGATATTTAATGAACAATTTTAACATTGACTATGACAACCTAAAACCGATTTTATAAGTGTTATCAAAATCTTGAAGCTTCAATTTTATTGAAAATAGTACTGATTTTTAAGTTTGTATGTTTGCTCTGAACCAAATATCTTAATAATACTTCTGACACATTTTTCATTTTATATGGTGAAATTGTCCTTAAGGAAAGATCATTATATGAAAACTTTCAGTGTTAAATTGTTTGTTAATTACAGTGATTTACCTTAAACGTGGATTTATGTATCATATTTTAGTTTTTACATTATACTCTAAAAAATTTAACTTTCTTAGAAATTCTTTAAAGAAAAAAAACTATGAAATCAGCCATAAAGAATCCAGTGATGTCAAAAACTTAAAAAACAAAACAATTATTGTTAGTTAAACTTTCAAATAAATGTGGACATAAAAAATAGTTCACACAAATTTAACTGTCAAAAACCGCAAGTACTTATAAATCAAGATTTCATTAGTTTGGTAGCTTCTGGGACGATAAACTCATTTTTTAGTTGTCTTATCTTAAATATATATGCACGATATATTAGACACTATGTTAAAGTAATGCTATTATAGTATTGAGATGTCTTTCATAACATAAAGTTGTATTCCCATATCAGTGAATTATGCTGGTAGCATTATAACACATAATTTGATTTTATACTGATCGATTCTATTGGTTTAGTTAGGTACCAGCCAAACATTCGAATTTTAAAACACTGAAAATCTCAATTACACATTATTTAAATTTCTATTTAATTTTAATTGCACAGCATTTAAATTTATTTTAATTATAAAATCATAGATAAATATGTCATTTCAAATTTTTATCCCTGATCAATGGAATTAACTTTGTTATCCAACGAATCTGAACCTGAATCCCTGGGTTTAGCAAAAACTATCTGACCCCTATTAAACAAATAAAATTTTATAGGTAACTAAAGATTGATGTACCTATTCTAGTAAAATTATTTAGCATTTCATTGAGCGAAGATATTTTACAGTATATTATAATTCCAAAGCACAATGAATATATAATTTGTTCTTATCAGTTTAATAGGCCTGGTATTTTATTCAAACATTGTTTCATTTTTTTCAAAACTATAAGTTTTTGTTAATTTTCAACAAGTAAATATATTTAGTGGATACTTGTGATAGAAAAGTTCTCAATTAAATTAAGCAATTCGACATTTTTTATAGGTTTTCACTATTATAAATTGTACTGTTTTGTCATTTTCATAGTATTTGTTTTCCCATTGGAACAAGTCAGATCACTTATCATCTTTCAGCATTTATTTTGTTTTATTTATCTGTTTAATCAGTTATTTTTCCGTTCTTTCTTATCTTCATATGTATTAATTTCTTTTAGTTACAATATTGAGAGCTCTGTTTTAATTTTTTTTGGCTGCATAGAATTTTTTATTTTCATTTTGACCATATTTTTATTTATTATTAGCATTTTAAATTAACATAAATAGATTATGGTAGTTGTATACCACATTAATAAGAAAAATTATATAGAAAAGAATCAGACTAAAATAGTTAGCCCATATGAGTTAGTGGTAATAAAAAGTATAAATACTCCTTTGTTATTATATCATTATTATTATTATTCATCTATCGTATTTCCTAAGATAAGTATTTTTTTTTTTTTTTTTTTAAAGAAAAGTCGTAAAATTACTGGAGGAGTGTAAAATCCAACCTTAAGGCATCTCTCTCTAGCTTAAGAATAGGACCATAATTGGTCCTAGGTTAATTATGGTGACAAAAGATCTACATTGTCTGTTAAACGAACAGAGAATGTCAATTTACTCTTAAAGTTTCTAGTTAATATTCATTCTTCCATTTTGTTTGTATTTCTTAAATGTTTTCCAGTCTTATGATATCATGTTATAGGACCCAAAAACTTTGCATTTTTCTATTCTCCAAATGACTGCGACATTGTTAGCATGTGGTATTGATCCTTCGAAGTGTATACTTTTCCAACAGTCGAAGGTAATTTAGTAATCATTGTACCGAATAGGTCATTAATTGTATACTGCCGACCATTATTGGAGTAATTTAATTTTTAGGTTCCTGAACATGCTTTATTAGGATGGGTGCTCGGAACACTTACGACTATGGCTCGTCTTTACCATTTCCCGCAGTATAAAGAAAAGTCTGCAGCTTTGAGAGATATTCCTTTAGGCTTATTTGTTTATCCAGTGCTGCAAGCTGGTGACATACTTCTATATAAGTTAGTGGTCATATAGTTTTATTATGACCTATTATCATTTCAATAAATCATAATTTAAATTAGTAATCTGTATCTTTAATTAACTTTTTTTTTTATTATTGTTGTTAACTATTTACTTATTGTTTTAGAGCTACTCATGTTCCTGTAGGAGATGATCAACAGCAGCATTTACACTTGGCTCAACACTTGGTCCATTGTTTCAACAATAAATATGGTATCACCTTTCCTGTACCGGAAAATGTTGCCGTTTCAGGTTTGTTACTTCTATAATTTTTTAATCAACTGAGTTCGAATTAATTGTAAATCATAAATTGTTTATTCATTTTATACATGTTAACTGTAAATTATGGAAATACACTCGTATTGAAATTTTAATTTGAAATACATCCTTACTTATGCATACATAACATAAATACTTGTTTAGAAGAATTCAGATAATCGTTGATTTTAATAGAGTGTTTACATAGATTTTAATTTTTTATCTTTGGGTAGATATGCCACTTAATTATCTTTATTTTCTTGTTCCCAAGTCATAAACCTATGCCAGATAAATTTGTATACAGTAGGTTCTGGCTATAATGTGGGTCAAGAAGAATGAGAACCACCCTATTATGGGGTAACCACAGTATCATGGGTGTAGACAAATAAAAATAATTGGAAAATCTATAAACAAATATAAATTTTTAATGAAAATGCTTTTTTAAAAAAATATATATTGTACATCAATAATAATATGTCAAACTGAAAAAACAAAATTTTTTATCAATATTCACTTTACTAATTTGTGTTATTGTTTCTCAATAGTATTTTAATATTTTGGATTAATAGAAGCAACCTGCAGCCATCAAGTACTTCACTGTCTTCCAATGTAGTTTATTAAATTGAAAAATAAAAAAAAAATGTTATTCATTTTAACCAAGCTATATATATTCTGGAAATATATTTTTGTCTATTTTAAGCAAATATATTACAGTTTAATAATGCTTCTTGGAAGAAATTCATGACTTTTTAACTGACCCTTTTTATTACAAGTGATTGATCGTAGGAGTGAGATATTGACTCTCAATTCAATTTTGTACGTATATTTCTTTCTGGAAATGGTCTATAAATTCAAATCATCATAGATGATAAATAGATTTTACTTAAATAGAGATGAGAGAGCTGGGTAAAAAATAAATATGTAAACAAAGGTACGAAACAACAGAAAAACAGTCAGTTTATGAATTAGGTATTATATATATCCAATGCAGACCTAATGTTGGCAAGTTATTAACTTAAGTATTAATAATTATTTATAAAGTGTGTTTATAAGTATTCCACTTCAAGTGTTTATAAGTGTGCCCTCTTAAGTGTTTATAAGTGTCAATATGACTTGAGTGGCTGCAGGCTTTTTTTTTTTTGAGTTTCTGAAAAATAACCTAAAAAGGTTTTGCTTCGCATGGAATTAATTATTGCATTATGTAAGGAGAAGGTGGTCGGAGTTGCAGTCACTAAAGTAAAGAACAAAAATAAGCGAAACATTTTGTATTCAGTTCTAAAGCTTCATAAGAATAATAAGTAGTAAATAAGGCGATAACAAACATTATTGGAAAATGAAAAAATGTGAAAAAAAAAAACATTGAAGCAGTACGGATATGTAAATAGTGAAAAATATAAGAAAAGTAAACAATATACAACATATAATGGAAATAATTAAACTATTTGCTATACATAATACTTACTATTAAAATTCAAATAAAAAAACTTTTTCTTATATATTTTTCTCATATCTTGAATATCATCTACTTTTCATACATTTCTCATCATGTTCATTTTAATTTTTCATTATTTACACATATTTGTATTACTTTAATTTTTATTTATTTTGTTTCATTTTTCCAAATCTGTTAGTGGTTTATATTAATATTTGCTAGTTTCTCAATTCCTTTTAATAAATACTGTTTTTATTAGTTATTTTTTTTTATTATTTTTTTTTTATTCTATCATGACTTATACTTAGCCCTTAAATTTTTCCTGGAATGTTGGAACTCAATAAAAAAAAGGTTTTGCTTATTTTTTTTCTTCTCTATACTGACCATACTGTTATCTCCTCCTTATAAAAAGAAATACAGTCAATAACCAACTTGCCATTATAAAAATATAATGTTTTGATTATTACTTGAAAATATTTTATCATTTTTGTAGATACTGGAACAAAAGGAGGTAAAATCCGAAGTTTACGAGACCCAGAAAAGAAGATGTCTAAGTCACATGCTGATACCAAAAGTAGGATAGAGATATCTGATTCTCCTGATGTGATACTTACTAAGATTAAGAAGGCTGTTACAGACTTTACCTCTCAAATCACTTATGATCAAGTAAACAGACCAGGTGTTTCAAACCTCATTGATATACTCTCATTATCCACTGGTAAAACTATTCAAGAAGTTTGTGATGAAGCATCTAATATGGATACTGCGAGGCTAGTAATTTTATGTGTTTTCTCTAAGTTAAACCTCTCTTATACAGACACTATTAAGGAATTAGATTTAGTATACTTAATAAGAAATCTTTAATGATTTTTAAAATCTTTAAAATGATTTAGTATACTTAATAAGAACAATAGAATGGGCCGCCCATAGCTCAGTGGTTAAGACACAATCTTACAAATCTGATGTCTATTGGCGGTGCCGGTTTGAATCCGGCCTGGGGCGTTGACTTATTTCATTGAGTGGCGATCCCACAAAATGAAGAACTTTAACCCCCAACCATGGTTAGGCAGTATAGGACTCCAATGGGAGTCAGCCAAAAAAAAAGAAAAAAAAAAGAATAATAGAACTTTAACAAAATCTTATATTTTTTTCTATTTTAGTCCCTAAATCTATTTTAAAATGATTTGTCCAAAATTTCCAAAATGTCAGTCAAGTTTTGAATAGTTCAAGTTGGATATTTTTATGTGGTACATTTGTTTATTACTTGGAATATTTTTAAACAAAGATTCCATTATGTACATACATACTTCCAATGAAAATATCTTTTATATTAAATTTTTTCCTCCTTACTTGATTTTCTCCGCCTCTAGATTACTTGAACATTCATTATGTTGAACTCTCTATAATTTGAACTTTTTCTCTGGTCCAAGTTTTAAATTATAGAAAGTAAACTTTAATCCATATATCTTTGGAATTTGAGGAAGTAATAAAACTATGCATTTACTTGAGTGTATGTTTTTGATACTTTAAATATGTAAGGGTTTATGCTCTTTTTTTTAACTGATATTTACAAAACCAAATATTTTTATTTCAGATTTAAGGTTTTAGTAGCAGATGTCCTGATTGAAAAATTGTCTCCTATTCGGAACCGTTTGCAAGAATTAATGGATTCGCCAGAGTATTTAGAAAAAGTTCTGGAAACAGGAGCTAGTCAAGCTAAGGAAATAGCAGAGAATACGTGGTCAGAAGTCAATGGAAAAATAGGTTTTCAAAGCAACTTAAAATCAACCAGTTTAAAAGGATCCAGTACTGCCATGTGAGTATACAACTAGAGATAGTTTTTATTTTTACTTTAAAAGATAGAAAGATGTATAATTTTGAGGTTTTCTCTCTGTGAGTTTTTGATTAGCACATTGTCTCCAAATACACCATCCTAATGGTCTATTTCCAGACACAAAACTCTGGACTTCGGTTGCCTTTTTGTAACTTAAGGCATACAGTATAGATCAGACCAGTATAGATAAAACCAGTAGTTTCTAACTGGGGCTCTGCGAGCATTTTCCTGGAGTTCCACCAAAAACTTTTGGAATGGGTCATTCCTCGTCAACTCAACACATTTTAAGTCGCATCAGTGTGAGGGCTCTAAAGCCTAGATCTAACATCCATGTCATTCATAAGTTCTCTTTTTCTCCTTGATTCTATTCTTCTGGTTACAAAGGCTTCTCTTTGACCTTCCTCTTAGTCAATGTCCATCTTACTTTTTCTAATTCTTTTATCTTCTATTCTTTGAAGAAATATCATTTCAGAATTTGGCTTTGTCATAATGGTCTAAGATTTGCAAGAATATATCAGTATAGAGATGAAAGCGTTTTGTATATCGCCATCATTGTTGTTGATCAATATTATCATTATTATCATCACACCTCTCTTCTGTTGATGAAGTGTCTATAAACAATAATGAAGAACTTTCCAGCAGTCAGTATTCTTTCTCCAATTTTTGTCTAGTGTGTTCCTATCTACTCACGTGTGTTGTTTTATCTTGATCTTGATATTGAGATATACTATCATGGGTTATTCTGATAAATTGTTTGTATACATTAACTGACCATCACCATCTGCTAGTTACTTGTAACTAATTTTAGACATCGTTTCTTTCTTTAGAGCTGAGTTCCTGAGAACAAAAAACATGAGAGGACTAAGACAAAAGCAACCTTTGGCAAATGCAATTAATTGCTTCAAATTCTATAGAGGTACGGAAGTCTACAGTTAGTCTAAATGTCCATAGTATGGGTAAAATAAATAATAAACCAAAATATTCATTGTTAATTGAACTTTAGGATGGCCTTAATATACAGTGCATTCATATATAGAACTGGTTCTTGTAAATAAAATGAGTAGACTGTAGAAATTGGATCTATTTGAATCTATTGTTATCGATTACATAATTTAAATGATGAGGGAAAAAGTCAAAAAGTTACATCAAGGTTATTATGTTACCTGATTTAGATTTTGTGGGTCTTCTTATATGTGTTGAGTTTGAGGTATCTGAAGATGGATGATTAGTGAAGATTCCTTTGTCAAAAAGTCTTGCAGTAGGATTTTGCTTCCTCATCATCTCCACTTTTTCCATAGACCAGGTTTCCATTGGATCTACTCCTTCATGATGGTCAAAATAACTTACTCAAAAGAAAAGGGAAAATAAGGGTTCTAGAACAGCCTCAGATCAAATCTGCCCATTGATTCAAGCATTGGTATTTGAAAAGCTTTGCACCGTGATCATACCGGGGGCAGCACCTCACATGCTAATACTATGAATTATTGATATATTTTGGATTATAATAAATTGAAGTCATTCAGGAGAGGATTCTGCATCCATAAGGAATCTGGGGCAGAGAGAAGGATATGTAAAGTGCAGTTACTAACAGACTTCCATTAGACAAGCAAACATACAATGAGCTTATTAATGAATTAATGATTAAAAATAAATTTAATATTTTGTTAGTGTTAATCTTTAAATCAATAGTTTATGTGATGACATAAGATACGAGTTTCGCTTTACATGTTTATATTAACATAACTTCCTGAATCTGGGAAATACTTATTATCTTTTGAAATTCACAAAGAAAATTTTAAAAAATAATAAAGAAAAATTATTTACAAAGAAAAGTTTTTAATTTTTTTTTTTTTATATTACAGGAGTTAGCTGCACTATCAGTGATGCATTTGATGAGTTCTCATTTTTGTAAGCATTTTATCCTGAAGTGGGCTGTGATGGAAGATTTTAACTAGATGAAGAATGAACAAATTGAAGAGACTTCAAAATTTAATATTAGGGCCTCTTAGCCCGAAGAAATTCAAAACTTTACAGGGCTTTTTTTTCCACTTTTGCCTTTAGAAAAGGATTAAGATTCGTGGACGATAATTTTATAGTAGTAGGGATTTTACTACTTACCATTGTTTACTGTTGTGGTAATGGTATAGAAAGAAATGAGACTTTTAATTTAACATATGTCAGTGACGGATCAAACTTATTTTAACCTTCATTTGGGCGCAATAATGAACCTAAAAATTTTAAGTATTAAGTATTTCAGAGTTCAGGTGATCAAATTTTGGAGAAAACAATTTTATTTACCCTTGTCCTTAATGAAAAATTCAATTATATTAAGATATATATTCCTTAACTTAATTATGTATTTAAGATTATTTTTAAATCATGATAATTAATCAAAAAAATATAACAATAATTGGCACCAGTTACAAAAATGTGTTATCTAGCAATTGGCAAAATATTAAATTAATTAAAAAGTGAAATAAATGGATAATCATTAGTTATTCGACTTTTTTCAATTACAAATTATGACAATATTCTCTTTTCAAGCATTCATATTCTAATCAGAAAGAAAAAACTTCTCTCTCTTAATATATTAATAATTAAAAAGTTGGTGAATAAGATTAAGTGCATTAAGATGAAAGCTTGAAGAATACTGATATAAGCATTAAAGGATTATAAAGCTGCTTACAATTTTAAGAATTTTGATTTATACTTTTATCACCTGTTTCCACAGATCTGTTGCACCTTATGGAGGGTTTATGGAAAAATTGCCATAAAACAATTCTGTGATTTTTATGTCAGTCTTAGCAGTAGGTGGCTGTTGAAGAAGCCCTATTAACATTTTATTAGTTTTCATATTCATTGCTTTTTTTAAATTATTTTTTTATTGGATTTGTTCCTGAAAACAATTGTTTCATATCATATTTTAATATTATCATGTATTTAAATATTTTTTTTATTCCTGATAGGCGTTTGAAAAGGAAATGGCCTTGAGGAATGATTGAATTTATTTTTAGATTTTTCATTTCATTCACTGTAGTGCTAACAATATGTGAAATTCCTGTGTGAGTTTTATTGTTATTTGGTTATGCTTCAAGCAGATTAATTTGTTAAATGTATGATATTTTAATAAATATAAAATGGAGCTTTTATTCGATGTCTTCTTATTTATGTTACCATCAGCTTGTGTTTTATTATCCATTATCCACTATCCCAGAATGACGGACTGATCTTAAAGTGGTATTATTAGTTGTGTCGACAAGAGTAAGAATGACCGATACCACAACCTAATGTAACAGATTATTTTACACTTACTTATTTTTAGTGGGTTTTATTATATTTTTTTACAATGGCTATTAAACTAAAACATTTTTAATTATTATGTTAGTTTAGTTCTTGGAAAAATACTTCGTATTTCTCAATTCCTTTATTGATTCATTTAGGACATTTTTTCAAACCTTTGTCCTTTATTTAGTCCAACTACAATTTACTACACATCAAAATTAGTGTAGTATTATCAATCTAACTTATATTATTTGAAAAATTACATAAATTTTGGTTTATCAATAATGTACATGATCATGAATTAAAATATATTTTAGAAAAACCAAATATTATTAATATTTTTATATATTGATTTAAATTTTTAAGTTTATATCTGGGACCATCCTCTTAAATCAGGGATGTGTTTGAAAATTGTTTCAGAGACAATTTATGTTGTTATTTAATTGATATGATTTTACACAATTTAACAGAGTGTATTTTATTCTTTTTACATTTCCATAAAAAATTGTATGCCTATTTTCTTACAGTTTATTTCATATTGGATTTTGTCCATTTACTTATTATTTCTTTGAATGAGCATTTAGCCTTTAGTCTAATTCCACTCCCACTTTGTTTAGGCTCAATTACATCCAGATTCTTAATTTATCATTAAATATAGATTTTATTTATAATATAGTGTTGGACTATTCCATTAATGTCAGATTAAAAGAACAAAATCAATGGAGAATTAAAATTTCTATAAGAATCCATTATCATAATACCCAATCAAGATTTTACTAAAATTATCCCATTTCTTAAATTTTTCAACCGATTTTTTAACTTTGATTAATAAGTCAGGTCTCAAAAATATTACTTCTTAGAAATTAAGCTTATCCATACAGTAAAACTAATGAAGAGCAATGTTGAGTGTTCAAGTAGATCTGTCTGGATGGATTTACCTCTGACATAGGTGTTCCACGATGTAATCAGCAACATGCATTGATGAAGACATTGTTGAGGTAGGGGTATTAGATAGTCTGACTCCGATAGACAATGTGAGGTACTCTGTACCAGAAGGCCTAACAATGTGTGATCATACAGGTTAGGAGATGAATGGACAGGATGAGTCTTATGAGGGCTAGCCTGAAGTCCTTGAAGAATGGTAACTTTTTTCTGCAGGGTACTAGTCTGCAGGCAGGAAGAGGAAAACCAAGTCCTAACTGGGTACTTACTTTAGGTCTTTGAAGGAAGGAAACTTTGTCCTGCAGGGTACTAGTCTGTAGGCACGAAGGGGAATGTAAGTCCTGACAGGGAACTAGCTGCAGGTCCTTACAACCGTATAGGTTCAGAAAGGTGGAAAGATCCGGAGAAGGCAAAGGGAAATAAAAGGCAATACACTTTTCCATAAACAGCACTAGAATGTACAAACACTATGCACATTGTTTTATATGCCTGCTAACGAGGGTAATTCCATGAAGTGGAAATTCACCTTGATTTCTTCCAAATGTGCCCCTAGTCAACTCTCTGGGCTATTAAACGCCTTCGAGAGACGATACCTGTAAGATGTTATCTTTCAGTGGATCAGAAGATCCTACTGTTAACTTTATTAATTCAAATGATAGATTTATGAATATTACAGTATCTTATACAGTTGTTAATTGGGTGAAATTAAAATGTTACAAGAAATATTACAAGTACTAATATATGGCGTTAGCCTGATGACAGTAGTTTCCATATTAGCTGGTGGATTGTAGAATTTGGACTATGTTGATGACCTCTACAATTATAGGGAGATGCAACGGTGCATCAAAAAGGTCTTTAAACTCGAGGATGCTGCTAGGAGGTTCTAATGAAGATTTTGTCCATATTGGACCTTAAGCATTGGAAAGAGATAATCACTTTGTTAGGACCAGATTAGTGATGTATTGCGAAACTGACGTTTTGGTAAAACGTAAAGGTAAAAAGGCAAATATAATAAGCTAGCTTCGGTAAGTAGCTAGAGAAGAATTGGAAAAAGTTATAACTATTACTACCACTACCAACAGAAATTCCATTCATCTTAGACCTACCAAGTTTCATTTCAGAGTTTTTAAAAATATCCAAAAATGTAATTGAGCCTAGAACACCCTGTATAAATCTACGAGTACTTTCCTGCAATACTCGATATGAATGGTTCCATACTTAGTATTTGACTAAATTTTGATCTCAAA
The DNA here is from genome assembly GCF_000696795.3 of Halyomorpha halys. NCBI lineage: Eukaryota > Metazoa > Arthropoda > Insecta > Hemiptera > Pentatomidae > Halyomorpha > Halyomorpha halys. Next base: position 1,388,096 of record NW_027112056.1, read on the forward strand.
GAAAAGATAAAACGTAAACCATATACTTTAAGCAATTGACGAAGCATAACATCTGAAATTTTTAAAATTATGTCTCGTGAATCATAGATTTGTACTAGGATACGTATTTCAGCTATAATCTATTCCTGAACGGTATGGCGTATCTAGACCATTTGAGCCTAGGATCGGATTTCTTTTGGAGGCCAATCGAAAAAAAAATCAAATAAAATAAAGCAATTTTAACGTTTTCTTCAGATTACAGCAATGCATGTACTAATTTTTTTATTTATCATTCAAATAAAAAAAAATTGTTGTAGGAACCTCTTAATACGTTGAACCTGGGACAGATCTCCAATTCAATATATTTCTTTTCTTTCAATTTAGGTCAAATTTCTTTCAATTGAAGTTCTTAAATACAGTGCACTCAAAATAACCCATCCAGCACATTCTAAAGTGAAGTAGCACCTGGCCTTAAGTTAAAAGTGCACTTCATACAATGAAAAATATGTCAATATATATTTTATTTATAAGGAATCCCAATATGTACAATATATATTGTATAAGAGTAGAAAAGAAGGGATAGGTAAAGTTAGTAATAATAAGTAAAATAAATGACCAATAAAAAGTACAGTGTAAAATAAACCCTAAATAAGTAAATATAAAATAAATAATACGTAATAAATAAATAGAAAATAATATATAAGTAAACCAAGAAGTACTTGTTTTATTTATTATTACATAGTATTATGTGATACTTGGGAGCGGGTGGCTCAGTGTTAAGGCACTGTACTACTAACTCCAAAGACCCAGATTCGAATCCGGCGATGGCAGATAATTATTTCCTGTTTCACTGTAGCCGCGAGTCAGCTCTGTAGGTTTGGAAGCACTCAGGGTCCACACAGCCTCATAAAGTGGGTATCCCTAATTTAGTAAAATTCTGGCGGCAGATCGTGATTTTGACCAATCACCTCCTTGCACAACCGTTAGTCTAGTAACAGTAATTCCTTATAAAGTACTTCACCCCTAACCCTTCTTGTGTTGGTATACTTATTAATATACGTTTTTAATCCATGTTTAACTACAAACATAGTTTTATGTATTTTATCCTGAAAATTAGCGAAATTTTATTTAACCATTTTCCTAACAAAAGTGGAAAAAATCAAGTAAAATTATTAATTTTTTTGAGAATTATATTACAATAACGCGTAAATTTGGCTGAAAAGTGAAGGGTGGGGGCAATGAGAGGTGTATTACCCCAGTGGAGCGGTCCCTCCCCGTTATTGTGCCCCCTGGGCCAATATTGTTACCCCCGCCATCAATGGACCCAGCCCACGCCTTTACAATGCCATGTGGCAAAGGAAGGGCCAAGCTGGTTGTATATTTATTTATATTTAGTTTTTATATATTTTACGTATATTTTAAATAAAATTTCGGAGGTAGGAAAAACAATTACACATTCCAGGATAAGTGTTAACTAAAAACAAATATTTGTTTCTACTTTTTTATTGTTTGCTAAAATATTGTCATAAAACTGTTAAATTTTAATGAAAATACCAGTTCTAGTTCCAACCATCAGTTGTCAACTTCTAAATTGGTTCTTTTCCCAAAGTGGTTTAGGCATATATATTTTTTCCCCATTCCCTGCTCAATTCTATCCAAGACTAGTTTTCCTGGAAAAGAAATTGTGTTAGGTTCCGCATCGGCTACATTTGTTGAGAGCTCCTGCCGTAAAAAAGTTGAGGGCCGGGCGAATACAAAAAGATTTTCACTTTAATTTATATTCAGAGGCAGGGAAGAAGAGTTTTGGATGAGCCGGTAGAAAAAGAGGGCGTATGGAGTGAGGGGCTCATACATATTTAGAAAGGTGAAAGTTTTAGATTGGCTTCATATTGAGAAAAAAAAAATCACACCTGCACCTCTCCTGGATCCCGTTGGGGGAGCCACCGTCGCAAACTCGAATACCGCCTGCTCCGATTCAATTTTTACAGACTTGCCGTGATTCTTCTTACCCCGAACTGCCTATAAGAGCAAACTAAATTACTCTCCCCTTGCCTCCAGTGGTAAAGGACTTTACAGAGAGAAGTGGATTAAATAATAGTTATTACTAGTAATATCATGAAACAGAGTAGGAAATTATTTTATTTAATTAATACTTTGATTTGAAATTAATACTCGAACGTTTCAGAACAGATATTTTTATACAGTTCACAAAAAATATATAGATAGATGTATTTATTGTCTTATATTACAACGTAACTATGGAGTTTGGCCTAATTATTGTTAGTAAATTAGTATATTAATATTTGAAGTATAGTATATTATACATTATTTCGATAATAATTTTTAACACAAACTAGAAATTTCAAAATGATAGAAAATAATATGCTACGTACATAAGTATACAATAAAATACCTTTGATTTAATATCTTAGATAGTTGGAATTTGAAATAATTGAACTATAATTTTGATACGAAAGAGCTGGGAAACGAGAAACTGGAAATCAGTAGGCCAAGATAGGCAAGCGTGAAGAAGGCTAGTTCGGAAGGTCAAAGATTTAAAGATTTGTAGAGCCAACTTAAAAAAAAAATAGTTGGAATTTTTGTTTTAAGATCTCCTTTTGTGAGATTGTGACATGTCGTAGATCGACCAACCTACTCGCTATTTCTGCTTAACAAGCTATCCTCTGATACAAAGTTTCTATGTTGTATAGTGTTGCATTAATCAAATTATGTACCAATGATGATTACAGTAACACAAAGCAGAGATTTTATATCTGAAGATGGTTTGCTTAGGCCGAAACGTAGTGAAATCATCAATACATTTTTTGTCAAATATCATATGCCCATCTTAACGTAATTCAGTGCTTCTGGCCTTGTGCCTCAGATGTGTTACCATTGAAATATATAATAACATATGGGGTGATATGATAATATAGTAATATCAAAGTATTTATTTACATTAAAATGGATGTTTGCAGTAAAATGATAAAAAGGAAATTATAAAATGACCAAGACAAATGGTTTGCCATAAAATATTACATTATAAATTATTATCTAATACATATTTGAATAGCTGCTGAGTTGGGTGATGCGTGTCGTGGTGTGTAGTGACGTCTTAGCCACGGAGTTCCAGATCTGAAGAGCCCATCTTTCCTCTGCTCTTTATAGAGGACTTTTTCTGGTCGAAGTTCATCCTGTTTCTACTGCCAGGTTCGAGTCCCTCTGTCTAGCTTGGTCTTCCTTCTTCTGTTGTTGTTCCACTGCCATGCCCTCTCTATCCTACTTCGTCGCAGGATCGTCACCCTTTTTGGAATCTTATCCACATTGGCTACCATTAGCTACGCCCACAAAGAATAAGTCACAAAGGAATAAAAGTGTTTGGGGCAAACTATAATTGATTTGCCTGCTGACAATTCATGCCATTGGTATTTGGTTCAATGGCTTTTGATCCATAAACATCTTGCAGCGATTAGACCGCTGGGAATGGTGTCTGCGTTGACAGGGATCGATCCCCTTCTTCTGTACCTTATCATCCCTGGAATCAAGTATTACCGCAGATGTTACTAAATGACACTAAGGCATTAGAACTATCATGTAGCTGAATACAAACCACTTGCACAGATTGAGATGTCAATTATTGAGTTTATTTTTGGTTCAAAAAACGATTAATTCTGGTACGAGTGGAACAAATCAAGCATATGGGCTGAGTTATGTGTTGCTTGACAGCGCCGCCCGCTTGATCGTGCATAGGAGGTAAACACGGCATTAGGCTGCGAACTGTAGCAGCTGCCCAAATCGAATCAATGTTAATCCTTCCTTGAGGCCATTCTGTTGATCTGTGCCAAGTGTGATTGTCTTATCAATAATGTCCTACAACATTTAATATCGTTGTACAAAGCCAGCTAAAATAAATCAGAGATACATAAAATATACAGCAAAGAGAAAAAAATGACGAAATAAAATTTAAAAATATTAAAACAAGAGTTAAAAATGACGAGAAAATAATTAATAGCTAAAATGACATAACAATAAAATGTTAATATATATTATTTAGGAGTGAAAACTAAAGAATTTTATGGACCAAAATATGGATGTTATAATAACATATTATAAGAACCCGGTAGAAAAAATGTTATTTATTTCGCCCCCATACTTTAATGAAAATCAATTGCCCAAAGTGTGTCTCCCTATAATTAGGAGGAATACAAAACGGAGGATGTTTCAAAACGTAAAAAAAAAATTATAATTTTTTATCTGTAGCTCCATATCTCTAAAACCACTTGCAATACTAGAAAACCTAATAGAACATAATTTAAAGTGGAGTAAATTTACTAAAACACGAGGCTTAGTAGAGCTTCTTACGTTTAATAGTTTCTGAGATACACTTTTTTAAAAATCAACATTTCATGAAATATGTACTGAAAAATCAGTAGTTATTGTGGAAAATCATTATCTCAGGTACCATTAGATGTACAGATATCTATTAGTACTCAAAGTAAAGCTAATTTAATGTGCTCTGTATTTTGCAACGTTTATCTTCGTGGGTGTAGTGGTTTTTATAATATTTTCCAAAATATTGATTTCTAGTTTTCTATCTCTTAAGATATAGATGACTAAAATAAAAAAATAATTATTGAGAAAAGATTTCTCATTGAGGAGAGTTGTTCAAAATTTGTAACAGGCATTTTTTTTTGCCAAATATCCTCCTTGCACAACCGTTGTTATAGTAACATTATTTCCTTGTAAAGTACTCCACTCCTGACCCTTCATAGGTGGTAGCGGTGCATAATTAATTCATTGCCTGTACGATCATTGTTTCTAAATAAGAAATTCAAATCAATTAGGGCGCCAAAAAAATAATTTTTTTTTAAGGCTTGTTTCAGCTAGAATAACTCTTCGAGTTCAGAAAATAATTCATAATTACAGAATAAAATTATTTGTTTATTAATATATCATTTATATTTTTTTGAGTGTAGATTATTATTTTAAAACACAAACAAATTGATTTCTACTCAATGAAGGGTATCCATTTAATGAGGTTGGGAGGCTAGAGTGAAACAGAAAATATTTATCTGCCATAGCCGGATTCTAACCTGGATTCTTGGAGTCAATAGCACAGTGTATCTAAATATCACATAATGCCATGTAGTTACAAATAAAATAAGTACCACTTATTTTACTTATTATTTATTTTATATTTTCTTATTATTTATGGTTTATCTTATGTTGTACCTTTTATGGCTTATCGTGTATTTTACTTATTATAATATACTGACAGAACCTCTCCTCTCCGAGAGGGATCCCGAACTCACGGCTACAGTGAAACAGAAAATAATTACCTGCCATAGCCGGATTCGAACCCAGGTTTTTGGAGTTAGTAGCACAGTACCTTAACACTGAGCTACCTGCTCCTACAGATACCGCTGTTAAACATTTTTAGTTTAAATATGAAATTGTTTAACTGGGTAAAGAAAATTTGTTACGGAAGTTGAGATAAGAGAATTAGCCCGTTGGGAACCGAGGTATAAGCAGGATTGGTATAGTTATTTAAACAGGGAAACCATTTAGCCTGTTTATGCTGCCTTTGTTGATTCAGCTTTGCAGGTGGGGTTATTAGGCTCAATCCTATCTGTCCATATGGGCTTCAACAAACAATATACCGTTCCAAAACTGTAAAACAGTTATTCCTCATGTCAGGAGTTATTTGCTTAGCAGGCCTATTTTATTTAATCGGCAAAGTCCAATATGAATCCGAATATTTACAATCGTACAAGTAATACAAATGAGTTAAGGGTATGTAACTTGAGAACTCCAACTTTTTTTATGTTACTTATTAGATATACTAGTAGGAGAGCCCTGTGAAAAAAAAAATCAAATCGTTACACCCTTAATTTTAATAATTTTAATGTAGACTATGAGTATATGTTGTTATTGTATTCATAATTCTATATTTTGATTATATTTTATGTTTGTTGAAGAAGGAAAGATGTATTGGGTTAAGGAAGAAAATATAATTAGTTATATAGATAAATAATGGGTGAAAAATTAAGAATAATCAGGATAAAAAAAGAGAGAAAGGATCAAGAAAATTTTGTGTTTTAAATTAATAATCTACCCTAAAAAAATATGAATAATATATTAATAAACTAATAATTTTATACTTAATTATGAAATATTTTATAAACTCGTAGTGTATTAAATAATTATTTTTTTTGGCGCCCAAATTGATTTTTTATAACCTGACTCAAATTATATTTTGACAGGCGTGGATAAACTGATAAAGTTTAAAGTATTTAAATAATTTATTACAATATGTTAATTCCAAAGCTATGGTTTCAGTATCCTACTGCAAGCGAATTCGTAATCCTTGAGCCGTCAAGTATAAAGTACTCCAGAAGATCCCTAGCATGGTGTTAGTAGGGGAGCCACCGTTGAGGGTAAATCTAACGTGAAATGTATTCATTCCCTCTTCAATTCAGCCACTGAGAGACGCCGCTAGAAACAGCAATTAGGCGTGAGTCTGGAGGGAGAGGGGGAGGGTCCAAGAAATTTATGACAATCTGATTAGCCGGAGGAGGGACGTGTGGAGATAGCCACCTTGTGAATTATTCAATAGAAGGACCTACAAAGGCCTGCAAAGAAGGGCCTGCAAAGAGGCCTGCAAAGATAGGGCCGGATTAGCCCCCTCTTCCTCTACGGCTAAGATTTATGCTCGGCTAATAGTGACGTACTGCGTCCTCAGGCATCTTGTACCTACAATCCACAACAAACCCTCTCCCTAACCGCCGCTCCAAGCTAAGTCCTAAATTACCCTCACTCCCTGGGAGGAGGTAAAATTTATAGTTGGAAATAAATAAAAATAAGTTCTTATTATAACACATTCAAAATTTGTAATTTTTATTCCAAAAAGTTTGAAACCCTGCCAGGATCTATGAAAAACAGGAAAATTATAATTTTCCAACATTATCTTTCACTTACCTATTTATATATATAATATGGAAATTTATAACAATTTAGAATTTAATAAATACTTAAGACCAGAATATAAATTTTAATGAATTAATAAATTTTTTCCATATTTTGCAAAAAAAAAAAATAAAAAATTAAGATTGTGAAACGAGAAACATTACAAATAATTTTCTGTAAAATGTTGAAATTGGAGTTTGCTAATCTGTTTATTGAAATTCTCATTTGAAAACTAGTACAGATATTGCTGCAGTGAATAATATAAAAATAGAAACTTTTATCGTTCTGAAACGAGTAAGGATTAATTTCAACAATGATTAGAGTAGTAACTTATGTGATAAACGAAACACCAGATTCTTGAATGTTATCACAACAACCATTTAAATACAAAACTAATTAATAGAACCTTTTTCTTATGACCCCTTTCCTGACCATTTCAGACATACTGTGGGGTTATCACCTCTAGATCAACCTATTCTTACCGTGGTGGGGGGCAAGTTTTTCATTTCGCGGGACCACCAAGTCCCAAAAAAGTCCAGCGATCATTTCTGTTCCCTGACTTGTAGAGAACGCACAGTGAGCTTCATTTTGGGATTCGATCAATTTGGACCCAATTAATTTGTGACCAAAATGTATAGATTACTAACTAGACGGATTAAAATTCGTAGTATGATTTATGTAAAGCATCGATTCTACTAATACACAAATTCACCTCGATCGCCGCCTTACCTGGAACCACTATATCAACATCAAACTAACTCAAACCTACGCAAGGTTAGCAGTGCTATATCCTATCCTAAATAGAATCCAAGTCTTAGAAACCTTTAGTAGTAAACATCAAATACACCATTTTAACATTCATATCCTATCAATTAAGAAATAGTTTTTTGTTTTGTTTTTTTTAAAAAAGAGTTTAATATTAATGTAGAAAAAAAAAAGGATATGAAAAAAATGTACCCTGAAGATGGAAGATTGCTCCAAAAAGCTTCTTGTTTTTATTATTTTTTAATAATTAATTGTGATTTTTTAAAAGTACTTTCCACTGAAATTTTTAGATTATGAAATGGGGACTATCCGACTAAAGACAGGAGCATATACTCTGATTTATTTTATTTTTCATTAAATTTTATCTCCATCGATTTTCGCATAAACAGCTTTAGGATAGTGCACTCTATTTGCCACTTTGAGTGGCCGGAGGCTATAAATCTCAGAGTATTATCTACAAGAGACAGAAGACTTATTCAGCAGGTGAAGACCCTCAAGGGTTATGCCAAGATCACCCCCAGAATACTGAAGTTACATCGGTAGAGGAATGGCTCCCTCTGTCGTAAACTGCAAAGGGATTTATGTTCAGTTAAAGCGAAAAGGAATCTTAGATTTTACAGCTGAGGGATGTACCTAACAATAGACTGGACCATCTCATTTCTGCAGACTCCTCCCACCCTTACATTTAGCTGAATAACGTATACAAACTGCTATCCTTTTCTACAGTCTTACTGTCCCCTGACGTTACTTGCACTGATTCCTTTACTGCTGAGTCTGTGTCCAAGCTCTTTTATAACTTAGTAAAATAGATTTTTTTTTATTTTTTACCTATTTTCGACTTCCATTCAGTGGTCTGAATGATATATTAATAAACTAATAATTTTTACTTAATTATGAAATATTTTATAAACTCGTAGTGTTTTCTAGCTAAAATAAGCATTAAAAAATAGTAATTTTTTTTTGGCGCCCAAATTGATTTTGTATAACCTGACTCAATTTATATTTTTTACCTATTTTCGACTTCCATTCAGACCACTTAGTTCAAATATTTCTGTCCAGCCTGGATTTTTTTAAATTAACAAATCTGCCTGCCTTCCGATTATTTATTTTTATGTAAGTTGCTGGGATGACGGTAAGTTTGATAAGATAAGTTGATAATCGGTAAGATAAGTTTGATTAAAATCGAATAGGACCATTTTCATAGAAATAATAATAATATTCTTTATTTATTCTGGGATTGATCCCTTTAGAATAATATTACAGGTGGCAGAATTAGGCTTTAGAACCTTAGTGTAAAATACAAAATAAAAATGAAATTATAAACCAGAATATATTAAGTAAAATTAGAAAAAATAAAATAAAACCATATATCATATCATAAAACATAAGGTGACTAACTTCTGGGTAATAAACAAAAAAGAAATGATAAAAAATCAAATACAATTAAACTAAAAATAATTAATGATAAGGTACAATTTCTGCTAATATACATATTTATATTAATTACATATAAATGAAAATCTAAAACATCAAAAACAGAAAATATATAAACCAGCGGTATATTTTTTTATTATTATCTAAAAGGTAATAATAAAAAAAAAACTCTTTAACTAATCATAATCTTAAGTAATAATCCAATGTATAAATGTTTATAGACTTTTCGTAAATATTAAAACATCGAAAAATATTTATGTTAAATATTATCTCTCTTTCCATCTATTCACATCTTTTTGAAATTTGTATTGTCATTCTTCCGGAATTGGGTGGACACAAGGTGGTCGAAGATACGGGATTTGAAGGTTGGAAGGGTATTAGAACTACGAATGAAGGAGAGAATATAATTCCATAGGGAAGAGGAACGGATGAGGAAATACCTACTAAATACTGCGGTACGATAGGCAGCTACATGTAAGTCTGAAGGCCATTAACGTGTATTGCGGGAATGTACTGAGGATTTAAATTGAAGGATATCAGAGATGTAAGATGGACGGCGGGATTGGATAACTTGGTAGAGGAAGGAAGCAAGAAAATACATACACACTTCAACTCTTCATGAAATCGGGTGACAGAGGCGTCGGATAAATTAATAAAAACCTTAATAACCTTTAATTAATAAAAAAACACATGAAGTTGAAAAGTGGCATGAAACCCTCCACTCCCGCCCTCCATGGTAACCTAACTTATCTGACTTTTTAAACAGACAATTATAGCGAGTAGGTTGGTCGATGTAGGTATAGTCTCAGACAAAAGACACCCCTACCTATAAGCAATGGTATAAATAAAACAAAAAATTAAGATTAAAATAACAATTCTTAGTCATGGATAAAAGTAAAGAAACCAGAAGAAGTATTAGAAGTAATAAAGAAACCAGTGACATTTATGGATTTAACAAAATAAATGATTGACTTGTAAAGGAAAAAAAGATAAAGTGAATTTAAGAAAAATATGAGGAAAAAAAAATTAAGATAAAATAAAATTTTAAAGTGACAACAACAGAAATGATAAATATAGAATTTATAACAAGATGTCCTGCAACAGCCTGGGCTTAAGTCTTCGGGTTGTGGTTGGGTTTCCCAAGTTGTAGGTCACTGGGAGTGGAACTTAATGAACCTTTTTTATTATGTCTATTGTCTCTATTTTTAATTGCCGATGAAATTGGATGTTTAAACTAAAATTGATAACAAAAAAAAATGTTTAGCCATCTTTAAAACACATTTCACTTTTTATATTTTAATTTAATTTCGAAAAAAACACACAATAGATTCTTTTATGATTTCGTTCATAATATCAGAATGTGGTTAAAATAGTATTGGTAGATAATATTTTGAGAGAAGGGATGAGAAAGGATAAGGACATAAATTCATTCGATTAAGATATTAAAATGAAATGAAGATGGCCCCGGGACCTTCTAATATAAATCAATAAATCAGTGATTCCTTCCCAAGTTTATCAAGTGTTCTGAAACTTTCATGATATTTACTCATAGTATTTTTTGTACAGTTGTAAATTTAAATAGATAAATAAAAAAAAAATTGAAAATGTGATGAAAACAAAGACTTCGTGACATTTTTAAAGAACTTTTAGACCAGGCATTTAAGAAGAAGTAAATAGGTTCATTTTGACAGTTAGCTTTATACAAATAGGTCCAGAAAAAAAAATTTGTCCATTTCTAATTTTGACAAATGAAAAATTCTGAGAAAATAAGGCTTATGATATATGTCATATTTTCACTTTTTACTAAAAATGATATATAATTCCCGTTAATTGTAGGAAATGTTCTTTTCTCGTATTTTCTGTTGCTGAACGGGGCTGTGGACATTCCTTCTTGCACGACTTAACAGTCTGGCGGGTATGTATATGTTCAATATTGTAGGCGTTGATATTTCATCCACAACACAAACAGAATTAATTTTTTTAAAAAATTTCCATAGCTCTTTTTTATTTTGATATGGTATTAAAATTCTGTACATACTATGCAACTGTATTAATAATACTTTTGATATAGATATTTCTTATTCTATGAGGATATTAATTTTTTTTTTCCCATTTTTCCATCTAGACCAGTCAGTACCAGTAACCAGCCTTTATACCTCAAACCTATAATCAACTGTTATCCATCATCAATTGTTAAAAAGTGTACCTCTTACATTAGCCATATAAGGCCCCCACCAGGCCAATCTGATATTACATAAATAAATAAAATAAAAAATATTAATTTTAGTTTATTATATCATTATATAACATTTTAGTATATGATATAAGTGTTTTTAATTATAAAAATACACAATGTTTCTTAATAAATTTATTTTAATTTAGTAAAGTGATAAAAATATATTTTTTTAAAGATTGTCGACAATATTTTATATATAATTTTAAGAATTGGATTTTAGAGCGGATAATTTGGGTTCCAAAATCCAATTTATAAATAAAATATGAATGAAATTTTAAGGGTTTTCCTCCTCTTCTCTTGAAATCGGTACATTGATGAATATATGACCCTTAGCAAGATAGTACATAATGTTACTTTTTTAATACTATTTTTTTTTCAAGTACTTATTTATCAGCTATAAAGTAACTTTTAGATAATTAAATATTTAAATTTATTAATTCTAAATATTCTTGTTACTTATATTTGGAGGACTTGTTCTTTTTGTATTTGAGAGAGGGTTGAAAAGGTTACTTTCTTCCAGATGCTTTGATGTATTCCAAGCCTTAGGCTACGTGGCTCTTGTATTCCGCCCTTCCCCTCCGGATTTTTTACACAATTCCAGGAAAAAAAAGTTGTAGGTACTCCATCCAACATGATTTTTGCTTCATTATTCTCAATAACATGAATAAGCAAAGCTTGAATAAATATTTTAATAATTAATTGAAATTTATAAAAATAACATTACAACATTAGTGTTTCAGTATTAAAAATTACATTCTGCTCTTAACCATTTATAGAGTGCTAAATTGTTATTAAAGCAATATTGAAAATACTAAGAATGAAATCTATTAAATAAGTTGCTTATAACTTTTCGATTTTGGGCTAGGTTGATCAAAGGCTGTTCACACCCGCAAGCATAAAGATGCGTACATAGACACACACACACACACACACACACACACACACACACACACACACACACACACTCACTGACCATTTTGCGAAACTTTTTTTTTATATAACCCTTGTATGAAGTGTGCCTTCAATTGAATGCCAGGCGTTACTTCACTTTTGACTGGCTGGTTAGATAACATTAATGGACTGTATTGAAAATGAATTGTAATGAAAAATAAAATAGGATTGACCAAAATAAAAATCTATTGGATAATTTACAGGGGATGTAGAGGTGGCCAAATCTTATGGTTAAAAAGAGTTAATTAATTTTGATAAGGGTTGGTTCGGATTTTAATGATGATGATGTGAATTATATGGAAAGAAGTCGACTTACTCCATGCTTCCTCCTTTTTCTTCTCCACGTCCATCTATTTTCCCTCTCCTCTGTTGCTGGGAGGTACTTCAGAATGTCTCTACTTATTTTTTAACTGAATCAGAGTGAAGAATGAATGACTGCTTGCCTCTGGAAAATAAGGCTCTCTCACCCTTGGTGTCTTCTTCTATAAATAAAGGATATAGAAGAGGTACGTTTTTATTGTTAGCCATATGGGGCGCTAGTAGAGCCTTCATTATAGGGGCCCCCATCCAGACTTTCAGTTTACCCGAAACAACCCCCTTTCTGATTATTTCTGACATACGAGGAGGTTATCTACAAGTAACTTACCTATTATAACCAAAGTGAGGGGTCAAGTTTTCATTTCTTGGGTCCACCACAGAAATAAATGTTGATCCCCTAGGTTTGAATATGAAACTAGTGGATAATTTTTTATAAACAAATTTCAGTGATTTTAATCTTATGTCTTAAAAAAGACTGACCATGAAAAGAAGAAATGTTAATGACAAATAAAAAAAGAAATATGATAAATTAGGGTGCCATATTGATGCGGACAATAACAAATTGGGTTTAATGAGGATGACTATAGAAAGCTATTTGATAAATATAAGAACCGATAAAGATAAGAATGTAGAAAAATTGATAAAAATTAAAACTAATTATGAATGACTTATGGAATTAGTTTATCCTTACATATGAAGGTTTTTTAGGTTATTTAATATTCTTGTGATGAGTTAATGATAGTAAAATAAAAATTGTGAAGGACATGATTCATTAATAAATGTTATAGTGAAAAATACAGGTATATTTTGAATGTGTTAAATTAACTTCGGCTAAATAGCCTGCGAAGTTTTATAGGCTGTGTGGTCCTAAAAGACCGAAGCGTAGCACATGATTTAATAAAGAAGGTTGAAACTATTGGTATATTTTGTTGTTATTAATAAATGTTTTTTTTTTTTTTTTATTCTTGGAGCTAATGTTATTCTTCATCAATCTGAAGTTCTCTTATCATATTTCTCTGCTCTTCTATACACGCTAAGCATCTGCCAAATTTCTGATTCTCATCTTCTTCGAGGTGCTCTCTCCACCTCGTCCCTCTACCTGAAGATTGGTCATGTTGAGTCCTAATTTGGTTTCGAATACGTGCGGTACAACTTCTCATTTATACCTTTACCATCCATGCATGAAAACTTCTTTCTAACTCTTGATATCATGAAGGTTAGGTGACGATGGATCACATGACTAAACGTAATTGAAGATGGCAGTAAAAAAGAATACTAAAATTTATATTTAAGTTTCTACCGACATGGAGATTTTTTCCCCTGACTATTTAAACCCAACGGGTACTATTTGAATTTTAAAATTTAAATTGCGGGTTACTTACCTGTCTCAACTAGAGTGTGTAGATCAAGATTTATTGCGCTCAACCACAATTGACCAGATTCAAGCCGTAGCCAATCCAACCACGCCAGTAATAGATTGCAGTATGCCCTTCAAACTCATACGATTTATGTCTTATTAATTTATAAACATTTTGTGGTTCTTATGAATTTTTACAGATTTTTTTTTTAAATTTCTGTATTGTAGAAAATGTATGAAATTTGGGATTTTCCTATTAAAGCCTAATTCAAACTCAGAATGGCGCAAGGATACATCTCGAGACTCTAAATTATTTTCAAAGGATATTCCGGGCGAAACCATGGGCTTACCTTCAGTGAAAAATGACCAGAGAGTAAACGCTCCTCTCCCGTTGAGATTAATAATTGGCCAATAAATCTTTATAAGGTCGCCTAAATCTCTGTTATGTATCTCCCCGTGCTGTCTTCCTCCTAATGCCTTATATATTGTCCTAATCTCTAGCCGTACTTTTCTCATTGTTTCTTGTATTTCGAGAGGTTTTTATTGTCGATAGTTTGTCGAAGAAAATCGGTCATTTATGAAGTAGGTGTCTGTTTAATATAGTGTCTGATAGAGTTACTTTTTCTATTTATTTTTTTTTTATTATTATTATTATTTTAAGGCATCGACCACTTCGGGATCATTATTGCCTTAATTTCCGAAATTTTTATTACACATTATTTTCTTCAAAGCCGAAATTTTTATTCTTTTGATATAATTTTATGGTAACTTTTGAGTGATTCCGAAATTCAAAAAAGTTTATTTACAATCAGAATGTAAATTGAATGGAGCTCTGATGGTAATTCATACAAAGATTTGAGGGAATCTTATGCTTGGCATTCAGTTAAGATGTATTTTAGGGTAAGTCGCGTTCCGCAAGTCTGGGATACAGCGAGCCATAACGTTTGACCTATTCGAAGGTGACTTAAAATCACATCCTCTCTGCTCACATTTCTAGTGTATGATATCCAAGAAGATACGTCACTTCCGATTTATTGTTATTAACAATAGTTACTGACAATTGTTAACAATAGCAACTGACAACAGAGTTTATTTTCGAGGTTCAATTTTACTATAATTAGGTTGTTGTTACGATAGATTGCTACAACCTCAGTGGAGTTAATTATCATTAAGTAAGAATTATTATTCGACAATTATAAAAAAAAAAAAATAAAAAATAAATCCTACAATCCAAAAAAATAATAATAGTAAGTCCCTGTAAGAGGTATAAATAATACTATTTTTCTATGGAAAAGCGAAGCCATATAATTAGTATATAATAATAATTTGAAACGTTTCGATTCGGTACTTTGTTAGGAAGCATTGTTTTTAGAACAACTGTTATAAAAGGAGGTGAATTTTTTCAAGATAATGCTAAACCGCTAGTTCTTCCCTAATTAAGGTCACTCATTTTAAGAGGCTTGGTGGACCGAAGGAGAGTTCCAGAACCCACGGAGTTGACTCACGGCTACATTGTAACATAAATTATCTACCACAGCCGAATTCAAACCTGGTCCTTGAAGTCAGTAGCATAGTGCATTACCATTGTGCCACCAATAAACATAAATATATGTGTATGAAGTATGCCTTCAAACGCATTGTAAGACACACTTCACTTTTGGTTAGCTGGTTGGGTTTGAGTGGACTGTATAATTGAAAAATGAAACATGATTATATTTAATAAAATTCTATTGTTTTATGTTACAAGAGGTGTAGGGGGTGACCGAAACAAAACATTATGATTAGATTGTTAGTAGAATTTTGTATGACTGGGCTATGGAAATTGTAGATCTAACATTGAGGTGGTTGATGATGATGTGGATGTTAACTATTGCTATGTGGACTTACTTCTTTCTTCCCCCCGCATCTCCAAGCCTCTCCTCTCTCTGCTGCTGGGAACCACTCAAGAGAATCTACTCACTCATGTAGATATTAATGATCATTGAACAAAAATAAAGGATGGACGCTTCTCTGGTTGAGACAAGAGCTTCTCTTGCCAAGAGTGCTGGAGGAGGCAAGCTTTTGATGCTGGCCAAATGGGCGCTACTGGTCCAATACAGGGAAGCCTTTCTGATTCAACCTTTCCGTTGCCGTAGGTTACCGGAACAATATGTTTATTTATAACAAAAATATAATCATAACTCTATGATTCAATCACATTTAGTCTGTTCACCATTTAATTGAAATTACACACATAAAAATGTTAACATAAAATTCTTAGGAAAAGCAAGTTTTTTTACTATCACTCTGTAACTTTTTCTTTTTTTAATGTCATGGACAGAAGTTCGGCCATTTTAGGAGGATGACTCATAACGTAGTAAAAAAAGGAAGTAATGTTTTTGGAACAACGGTTAAGATCACGCTTAATCGCCAAATTTTTATTTATGGCTAAAGACTTAGCTGAGGCTGTATTGATCCTGGGCTCATTGAACCCACATGGTTGACTCACGGATACATTTAAAGAATAAATAATTATCTGCCACGGCCGAATTTGAACCCAGGTCCTTGGAATTAGTAGCACAGTGCCTTACTCATAACCATCCTGCTCTTCAATAAATTTGCATTTACTTTTATTATTTACATTTTTTTTTCTCCGATCACATTGCTATAACTGAATTGATCACGGTTTCTACAATTAAATACTTATTTTTATTTACTTAATAGAGGATAATTAAACAGGCATCCAATAAAGATAATTCACCTTTAGTTTTTCTTTTTTATTATACCCACGGTTTGATTTAACTGCTGATGCGAAGCAATGCCATCAGGCGCGAAGGTTGTAAATTCCAGGTTGTAATTGCAGCGTGTTCTGGTGGATGTTGAAGGAATTACGGCGGAAGGAGGAGGCCTAATAAAGGAGGCAGTAACACTCACCGGTTGGTTACGGTAGCAAGTTGGCAGGAACCGGTTTACTGCCGCCTTGGATTTAACGGCCCGTCAATAAAGCACTGAGCGGTGTGACCTGACCCAACATCTCATCTAGGCCATTCAATTCTGGATGGGCTGTCCTCTCCTAACATTATATCCCATCAGCATTCTCTTCCAGTTCGGTCTGTACCAATGAGTAGATTGGTTTCTAGAATTGGTGAGGTCTGTGGAAGAGAGGGTTAAAAGTTATGAAATGCTTCACAATACCTTTTTTTTTTTAATGATTGTTTATGAAGATGATTCAAAATTATTATTCATTAATAATAAACTTTATGATTAAATCAAGAGAAAGAACCTGCTGCCATCTATGGGCAACCCAGCTAACTAGAATAGGCCGTAGACCAATGAGAAGTCCACATAGACGGAAAAAGACTTGAGCTTAGAAGCATATACATGTGACTATAGACTATATTATTTTATTTATTTATTTTTCATACAGATAGTTTGATTATGTTCATTTTGTTTATTCTTCTGTTTGTATATATTTTAAGAGATTTTTATTAATTTATTTTATTTTATTTTAGTATGTATGAGATCATTCATCACTATTACCTATTGCCCACAACTGTGTGGCAGATTTTAATATCTATCAATAAATAAAAGAATATCATTAAAAAAAAAAAAAAAAAAAAAAAAAAAAAAAAGCATATAGTTTTTTGTATTTTAAATTACATTGAGTGAGAAATACAAGGATAGGCGTCCAATATACAGACATAATTAGTAAAATAAATTTCAGAAGTATCTATTGACAATATCACTATTTTTTTTATTTCTCTTTCCTGTTTGGTATTGGTTACAGTTTTTCATGTTCTATTTCTTTTTTTCTTTGATATATTGTTAGTAGATATTATATATGGCTATTTCAATTTTTTTAAGATTCAAAAATATTATTTATTGATAGATGTTACAATCTGCCACACTATTGTGGCAATAGGTAATAGTAATGACTGATCACATTCTTACTACAATAAAATAACATTAAACATGCATTATTATTATTAACATTAACTATATGCATGAAAAAATTAATAAATAAAATAAAATAATCTCTAGTATCATGGTCACATTGCTATTTCAATTGAAGGTTAAATCAGAACCGTAATGAAAAATATATAAGTTAAAGCAGAGAAAAATTTAGCTGTCTAATAAATTTTAATTGTGAGATATTCATTAAGACTTAAAAAAATATTAATGGAATGAAATTCACGTAATAATTATCATGAATCGAGTTCGTAGTCTACTTACGTGGTGAAGTACTGCATCAACTGGCCTGGTTCAACTTTAGCAACTTGGTTAATTATAGTTTTGCTAATTAAGGTCCTTTATGAGATTCAACAGAAATAAAAAAAAATTAATTATTGTAATTACCTTATGTTTATTATTGATTTATGATAAGTATTCATGCATTGCTATCCAATACGATTATTGAGTTCATTACCCAAGTCGGAGGACTTCAAAACGTTTATATATTATATTTAAAAAATAAAAATAAAATAAAAAACATTTCAAGTTTATATTAATATTTTACAAAAGTTTATGGAAAATACGAATTATATTGCTATTTAATTTTTTATGAAAGACAATTGTAAAAATTATTACGTTCACTATTTTTGAATAAGAATTAAATTAAAAATAAGTGTATACATTACTAACATATCGTTATCCATAAGCATTTTTGGAATATATATGGTATCATCCTCTTTCTTTTTTTTTCCTAATAAATTAACCTACCCCGTTACTGTTTCAATTGCCTCTGAAACAATTTTAGAAGCAGATAATCCATTTCTGACAGTAATAGAATAGCTTTTAGCGGTCGGCGAGGAGGAACAGAGAGTAAAATGTCCCATTTAACCGGCAATAGACACGAAATGTATGAATATGCTGGTTTTCAAAAAACGGTTTTGCTGGAAACGATACGCCATAAAGGTAGCTAAGGTGTAAGCGGGCGGAAGCTTTGCATAGAATGTTTTACTGCCAATGAAAATCTGCCAATGCCGTTTATATCCTAATTTATCGAGGGCCCGGAACCCCTGTGCAAAGAGATCTTTTACTGTTATTCACTCGTAAAATATCAACGCACGATACAATTATGGTTATTGTAGGTTCTCTCCGTTCGCATGAGAACTACTGCTTTTAACGGTTACGCGCTGATTCGCATATCCCCCCTAAAAAAAATGCTAGTATGCTTGTTCGGTTATTTTATAGAAATTGTAAAAAAAGTGGGAAAACTCTACGCACCTTAGGAAAACGTTTGATATCACTGATATTTTCAAATAGAATTAAACCTATCAAAACAATCATTCCTTGTTTAGTGCCGTCCGTGGCTCGGGTGGCTGAAGCGTAGGTATAGCAACCCGAGAACTGCGGACGCCGCCGGTTTGAATCCGGCCTGGGGGGTGGAGAGGATTTTTTTTTGATAAATGTGAATCCTGATCCTCCACCATGGTTAGAATAGGTTGGTCACCTCTAGATACCCCCTTCTGTATGTCAGAAATAACAAAATTGGGGATGATAAAAAAAAGTGAATTTTCTTGGTGCCGTCCGTAGCTCAAGTGGTTGAGACGCAGGTCTTAGTAACTTGAGAACTGCGGGTGGCGCCGGTTTGGATCTGGCCTGAAGAGTAGACTTTTAATTCTGTGACCTCCTACCATGGTTAAAATAGGTTGGTCACGTCTAGATAATCCTCCTATATGTTTGAAATGACCAGGAAGGGGGTAATCTATTATTCGGGATGAATACTTTCTCTGACACTATTATTTCATATTTATATGAAATGTTATAAATAAATATAGCTATATATTTCCCGTTACCTAAACTAATTTAGTCAAAATACATAATCACATCTGACAACAGTTGAAAAAAAAAGGACTGAATCACTGAATTCCCTTACATCGAAGTCATAAAAATAAATTATGACTCACTAACTAACGTTTAAATTAAAAATATATAAAACCTATGATAATATAAATAAATTTTATATTTGTTATAAAACGGCATGATACAAACATGTGGAGAATCTACCCATTGATTTAACTTTAATAAAATTTCTAGAGGAGAAGATCTCGAAGCCACCTTCTTTTCAGACGCCTAAGAGGATTATCAGGTGACGAAGGAGAAACCAGGATAGAAACATATGGGTTTGGGTAGTCGGGCTTAACTCAGTATGTCCAGATAGGCCTTATAGTCATGTAGGTAAGTCTTTAGTAATGGATTGAAAGTATAGACCGTTTGTCTAGTAAGTGCTGTAATAGTCGGATCCGACGAGCAGTTTCCTGTCTTTTCAGATTTGTGTGAGGATTCTAGGTCAATCGTTTGTCCAAACACAGTCATAAGTAACGGATCTGTTCGAAAGGAATAAGTAGGGTATTGTTAAAGGATACTATGAGGTGGGAAAACATGGGTTAACGACGAAGGAGATTTATTTCAATTCTCCAGTTTTGACACCATTCTTCAAGGGTGGTGATATGGTATTGGAGGGTTTTGGAAACAATGGAAGGGTCCTTATTCACTGACAATTGACATATATCATCGGCATAAGTAGTGAGGATATTGTTAAGATTTCAGCTGTACTAACAAACTTGTACAATATGCTGCTTAGACTGGACTTACGCCACTTCTGCGAAAAATCCCACATTCAGACCTTTAAATCGAAATTCCTCCGATACATAACTCACAGTCTCTTAGTATCAATAATGCTGGTCATATCTAGGTCCATATCTTGTTCTTGAAATATAAATAATATATCGATCTGTGATTCATCAGTATCATCGAACTGCAACACTTGGCACAGTCGCACTATCATTTACTCTGGCACTGTTTTCCTCATTCATGTCAAAATGATTGGCTAACATCTCAATTGTCATACATTGAAATGTTGATAAAGAGGCAAAGATTACAAATAAAAATAATTAAGTAATAAAATCATTCTCCAAGGAAGTTAAATTGTAGCATTTCAATGATATTCTATTACAATAATACAACACTAATGACCAGTCCACAGTTGGTTTGGCGGGAAGTAGGTCTACGTAGTTGGACCACTAAGAGATTTTTAAAGCCGTTAGATATTTCTTTGTGACGACACGCACGGTTCCTCCACTATCCTCCACAGTAGTCTATTCGCTGCAAAGACCATTGTGTCCAATAAAGGGCGTTTTCACAACCCATAACTAAAGAGAATCTATAGTTTGCCTATTAGGAACCTTTTTGGTTTTCCTTATGAAATCTGAAAGTGTAACCATTTGATTAGAATTGTTTTAAACTTTTTCTTGATAAAACTAAAGTAAAAGTAAGTTGTCTATAAAAAAGTCTTTTTTTTTTTTTAGTAATATAGGTGGCGGTAGCAGCGTGGTAATGCCTAGTAAGGCGTTTCATGACGTGGTTTTCTTAGGGTAGGTTCGTCACTCCCACGGCTATTTTTGTGAGTGCCACCCATTGGGTAACGGGAGGCTGTGAGCGAGCATTGTATAATTATATGCTTGAAAAATCCCTGATAGGGCTGGGGACTCGAACTCGCAACCTTTGGGTTGGCAAACATGCGTGTTCTATCAAACAATAATTATTTCATGCGCTTTAAAAAAAAATTAATGATGGCTATTATACCTATAAAAAATCTTATCATGAAAATAAATTTGTAACTCCCTACGGTTCCTTCATTTTTATATTAGGTGGAGAAGACGGTCGAGGGAGAGGGGGTGCAATAAGTAAAAAAACAACACAAATAAACAAAAAATTATTAATTACTACCGAAGTTACCTGAGTTTCAGGTGCTAAATTGAGTTTAGTAGTCTGCCGAAAACTCCCTGAAACTCAGGTCAGAACGTCGGCTGGAATAAATAGTTTTTTTATTTTTGCTCAACGCATCCTCCCCCCCCCCCCCGAACATCTTCTCTACTTATTAATCTACTGTCTATTATCTACACCTCATTTTTATATTAGAGTGGAAATTTCAACCTGTGTGAGAGAATGTCATTAGACTTCATTTATTAATTATATCCAAGTAATTAACCCAGTTTTTCTTGATAGGGATATCCGAGAAATATCTCAAATTA
This sequence comes from Halyomorpha halys, assembly GCF_000696795.3. Lineage (NCBI taxonomy): Eukaryota > Metazoa > Arthropoda > Insecta > Hemiptera > Pentatomidae > Halyomorpha > Halyomorpha halys. Next base: position 1,410,117 of record NW_027112056.1, read on the forward strand.
TGAAAAGAGGTGAATTTCAAATATACTATTTAATACATCAGGTAAATTAAATATGATCACAAGAGGCTAATTTTGGATCAGATGAGTATTTTATTGTTGTCTCCTCTTCAATAGTTAAATTAATGATATTATTTAATCATAATCCTCAGATCAAACAATCCTCTCACATATTCAATTACTTCATTAAATTTAATTAAATAAATAATCATCATGATGAGCTACTAGTGGTTGTAATTGGTTATAATTTAACTGAATATAGTTTTGACTGTATTTTTACCTTTAATTGTTACAAAAATAAATCCTTTGATCTGACCTTTTTTTAGATGGGGCGCCCACACATATCCCAGGTTACATGGGCGTACTAAGCGGGGGAATGTGGTGGTGGGGGGTAGCCACCGCCCCATATGAATGACAAAAAGTTACTAAATCATTAAAAAATTAACTTTTTTTCAATAAAATACTAATTGTAATAGCTAATAAAACGCTGCCAAGTTACACATAATTTACTTAAAATTTTGGTTTAATTCGCTTTTTTTATGCTGAAATGTAATAATTTGATCGATTACGGATTTCCCCCCTAGTTTTGATCCTAGGTGCGCCTTTGAAGGTTATACATTTATATGTGTGTGTTCTTATTTCTCTTGTTTTATTTCCAATTAAGGCTTTCTGGAAATAAAAAAAAGAAATGGAAATGTAAAAACAAATATTGTTGTGAAATAATTTGGGAAAGGCCCGAGATGGCACTAGAGCTATTTTTAAAGATCTATTACTTCACTGTGTCTCTAATTTTTTTATTTAATACAGCAAAAACCCTTTTGAAATTTGGATTTTTTTTTTTATTTCTTCGGCATCCAACTAAAGGAAAATGTCACTTAACTGATTTAATTACTCATTTACTAATGGTAACGAGCTAGCTGTAAATATACTCCTAAGATTTAAATCACTCTTTTGACACGTCAAATTGTTAACCAGTTTTGAATCAATCACTGATTACGGTTTCATCCTCTATGGTTGCCCAGCGAACGATTTTTGTTTTTGCACATCTAAAAATTTTTTGGAGAAATAGTGAAACACACTATATTAAAACCGTAGTGGTGCCTAACTTTATTGGGTTGCCTCATAGGCAAGTAACATTAGTTAAAAACAGTTTTTTTAAAAACTTATTAATATAAACAGTCAGAGCATAACATAATATAAATAGTTCCATTATACATTTTTTTTAATTATGTGATAAAAGTATAAATTTTTTTTATTATTTATCGTTTTTTCCTCTTAGACATTTTAATTTTTTTTCTCGCTTTTTATCGTTCTTTATGGGTGTGTTTAATTTGTACATTATTTTAATTTTATAAATTTATCTACTTATCTATCAAACATAGAACAGAATTAAAGTCAAAAGTATTACAATTATATAATCATTTTAATTATAGTAAAAAATATTAGTACATAAAAATCCAACAGGGTCGTCCACAATTACAATCTAAAACTATTAAAATTAAAAAAAAAAACACTCTAATACATGCATACAAGATAATAAATAATATAATAAAATAAATAAATACATTACGGTAAAAGTAATAAATATAAAAGTGATAATTCCAAAAATACACCAATAATAAGAAAAAGTATGAATAAATACAAAAATATAAATAATATAAAAGTAATGATATATACAGGAGTAAAAAATTATATTAAAAGGAAAAAAATAATAAAAATAAAATTATATGGTTTTATAATTATAAAACAATATAAAATTAAAATGTAAAATTTTTCCATGCCCTCCACTAGAGATATCACCATCATTCTTAGTTATCATGTATGTGATGGTGGATGATTCCCAGGGAGTCCAGGATTATACCTTCTTCCATTTTCGCAACGTCCTTGATTTTTTTTTTAAAACACAAGACATTTTTTAATACTGTGTGGATAAAATAAAAAAGATTTTGATTGTCATTGATACAGTAATTAACAGTCTCATAAAATTAAAAAAATAGATTAATATTTCATTAATCTTAAAAATAGATTAATATCAGTAATATTTCCTCAATATTCCTCCTATTTGTTTTTAGAGTGAGTATCTATGTGGTTCTAACACATTTCAAGTATTCATATTTTTAAATATCACTTAAGTATTGCCGAGCGTATACATTTGTATAAAAATGCCAATTTGAATGGTTAAAATAATTTTTTTTATTAAAAAAAAATATAATTAATATGTTTTAATACATAGATCAGTAATATTTTATAACTGTTTATATCTATTTTTTCTTTATATGTATATAAATATTTAGTGAAAATTATATGTCTGGACAGCTCTCTTAACAGAAAGTTTTATAAAAGTAAAAAAAAAAATCAGGATTTTGTTTCTTAACTTTTTTCTTGAAAAAGTATTTGAAACAGCATAATATTTGGAAATACTTTCTCGAAAAAAAAGTCGTTAGTTTTCCAAGGATTTTAAAAGAAGTTTCTCAAATATTCCAATTATTGAAAAAATGAAAAGAATTTGTAGACATAACATTTTTTGTTTTTAGAGTGAGTAACTATGGGGTTCAAAAACATTTCAAGTTTTAATATTTTTAAATATTACTTAAGTATCTCCGCGATCGTGTAAAAAAAAAAAAAAAGAATTATTGAAAACTGTAAAAAAATATAATAAATATGAATTAAATTCATACATCAGTAATATTTTCTCTCTGTTTATATATAGTTTTTCTTTATGTGTATATAAATCTTTAGTGAAAATTATATGTCCGGACAACTCCCTTAACAGAACATTTTATAAAAGTAAAAAATCAGGATTTTTTTTCTTAAGTTTTTCTTGAAAAAGTATTTGAAACAGCATAATTTCAAACAGTATTTGGAAATACTTTCTCGAAAAAAATGTCGTTAGTTTTCCGAGGTTTTTCAAGGAAGTTTAAAGAATTTGTAGATATAACATTTTTTTTTTTTTTTTTTTTTATTTTATATATATTTAGTGAAATTTTTATGTTCGAACATCCCTCTTAATAGATAAATTTATAAAAGTTCCGGCCAACGTGATAAAAATTTAATGAAATTGAACCCTTCCTGTATTCAGCCCTTGCACATTAGCAAAACATATATTTCATCAATTATTTTCTCAAATTATATTTTATACACCAATATTTGCTATCGAATCTTACAATTTTCAATATTACAATATTAAAAAATCATTCCTGATAGTGTTTGGGTTACTACCCTAAGCATATCAACTCCTCTCTAGAACGACACAGTCTCAGTCCATTGCTGACTGGTGGAGGGGAGTAGGGGATCTCTTCGGAAGGCGACCCGATGTAAAGGAAACGACGACCGGATGTTGGTGATGGAAGGGCAGTATAGATCTCCCATTGACGCCTCTTCCGCACCTGATTTGTCACAAGCCCTTCCATGCGATATTAATTTATGGCCTGCGATCCGTTCCATTGAATTCCTCGTTACCGAACGACGTATACTCTTTCCTCACTTTAGTTTTTGCATTTTTTTTCTCTCTCTCTAGTAGGAACTGTCAGATGTAACCTTATATATTTCTTGTCGTTTTTCTTTTTCATTCATTTTTCTTTTTCATTCATTTTCAATACAACACACTCGGAAACATCTGGGTGGAACAATCTATTACAGCGTGTGTAGCTTTATTTTTCTTCTTATACAAACATGACAGTTTCATTCAGGTCTTGATGTACAGCATTATTTTAAAGAATAATTAATCGCTACACTTAAATAGGTGGATGTCATAATTATATCTTGTATAACCACAGATTAAACTTATTTTTTTTAATATTTCCTTAAAAGGAAATATTAAACAAAAAAGTCCATGTTTCAAGCTATAGCTGGCGATTCTGACATTTTTAGATTGTAAATTTAAAAAAAAAAATATTTAAGTTTTACCAAACGGGATAAAAATTATTTTTTCTTAGTTTTATTTTATTTTAATTTTAATATTAGTATTTAAATTCGGAAAGTTGTCTGAGCTAAGGTAGATTAAAATTTTTGTAGTTTACTTTCTTTTGTAAAGTTAGAGGAATTGTAACGCTCGTGACCTGTGGCCATATGTATTAATATTTTCTATGAAATCCAGTAATATGGATAATCTTTGAAATTTTGAACTTAAAAATTACTTAATTGAAAATTGTACGAAGAAAATTAAAAATTATTTTATTCATATTTTATATAGTTTCTTCTCCTTATTAAGTATATTACCATTAGATGTCTGCCTATATTTAATATTTTCTTAACCTAATGTTATCTTCACTTTAACATTACTTTATAGTTTTCAAATGTAATGTATTTTGCAAACGTCAATCCCCCTACTCCTCTAAACTGTTTCTGCCTTTAGCTCATTTTTGAGCTTACCTGCATTTAGCGTTTTTTTAATATTTTCTATGAAATCCAGTAATATGGATAATCTTTGAAATTTGGAACTTAAAAATTACTTGTAAAATTTAAAACAAGAAAAAGAAAATCTACTAAGTACATAAATAACTATACATTTTTATGTTTCTCTCTATTTTTCATCTTTATGTTTCAGAGACTTTAATTGAGCAGATAATTACTTGACATTTATTGTTAATCATTTATCGTATGAGAATAAAATCTACTGGACTAGCCATTATTGAAATAAGTCTACCCCGAAAGGGGTTTTTCTCTTAATGTAGGGTATCTGGGCGACATAGAAAAAAATTCAAATAACATTAATATTATTGTCAATCAATGAAGAAACCCAATCACTTAATTTTAATTAATATAGAAAAAGGATTAATTTTTAAATTTAGGTTTAAAAACTAAGATTTTTAATCTGTGTATCAACAGAAAGAAAAACGCTAAGCTTTAGACATAAACAAGCAACAATGATTTAGTGATTTACACTGTTTAGGTTTTTTTTTATTTATTATTAAATTTTCACTGAATCAATTATTTCGTATTGAACATAATTCTTCATATAGTTTTCTGACTGGAAGGCAAAATTATTAAATTTGTTGTTAATTTAAGTAGTCTTTCGAAATAAATATATCCTCTAATGAACTTAATTTTGCATTATACTTACATCTAAGTGATCTTCGCAAAAGTGTAATCTATTATTTAGATTTGACAATAATTTTGAATCTCTTCTAGCCAGCTTTATGTCTAGAAACCAAATGTTTCTAGTTTTTTGCTGCTTAAACTACTTTTGTGGAGTATTTTAACCTAGTTTTGTTAGTTTGTTTTGTTAGTTTTTTAAACCTATTTATTTTAACTTATTTATATATTTCATAGGGAGCACGGTGGCATTGTGGTAAGACACTACTAATTCCAAGGACTAGGATTCGAATCCGGCTGGGCAGATAATTATATATTACATTGTAGACGTGAGTCAACTCTGTGGGTTTGGGAGCCCTGATGATCACCTCCTTGCACAACCGTTGGTCTAGTAACAGCACTTCTTGACATAGTACTGCACCTTTAACTCTTCATAGGTTGTAGCGGTAAAGAATTAATTTAATAAGATTTTACTTATGTGAGCTCT
>NW_027112056.1:1415980-1430359 GCF_000696795.3 Halyomorpha halys
ATTTTGTACCTACGTTATAATTGAACATTGTTCGAAAAAATGAAAAGTAGAAAAACATTTTATTTTTTTATTTTTTATTAATATATGTTAGTGATAATTTATCTAATCATTGATTGAAAAATATTCTGCAAGTGTAACCCGATTTATTGGTACAGCTTTTCCGAATAAAGCATTACTCTCTTAATAATGATTGTTTTTGGTCCTTTTCTAGAGTATTCACTACTTTTTTTATCTATTGAATCAAGCTCTATATACTTGTACATCATCTGAGCTTCCTGGTTTGGTTTTTTTTTTTTCTCGTAGAATTCTAGTAACTAAGATAACATCCTAATAGAAGGAAACCATATATTCCCTTCTTTACTGAGGAGGTTTGGAAGAGATCAAAGCAGTTTTTCTGGGGCAGCCTTTAGCTTTTACGAGTGGGCCCTTGCCATAGAGGAATAATCTTATCATCGGAAATATATCCTATTTGGGCGAGTGGAAAAAACTTACCCTTCGATGCAAACCCCACCCACCCGTCCCCACGGATCCGTCCTCAATGAATTCCTAAGCATCGATTCATTTTCCAGTTTTTCCCTTCAATATACTAAATGCAATCGATAAATCAGCAAAAAAACAAAACAAACAAACAATAAAGTAAATTAATGAAACCTAATGCTTAAAATAAGAAGAGACAAAAATATAAAAGTAATATTGATTATTAAATATTATTATTATTATTTTTTTTTTTTATAATTGAACTTTATTTATTGATAGACATTAAAATCTGCCACACAATAAAATAAAATAAGAATGAAAAATAAATAAATAAATGAAAAAAAAGTATATAAAAATAAATAAAATCTCTCTTAAAATATATATAAACAGAAGGATAAAGAAAATTAACATAATCAAATTATGTGCATGAAAAAATAAATAAATAAAATAAAATAATGATAAAAATAAAAGAATCTCTAGTCACATTTACTCTCCTATATATAATATTTACACGATCGACCCGAGGATCCCTGAGCCCAGTCTATTCCCCACGTGTAGGGGTAGATCAGAGCTCAAGAGATCCCAGCGCATCCCTCTCGTCGCATCACTGGTAATGAGCCAGTGGAGGCACAGCAAGTGCGCTAAAGCCGCAAACACTCAACTTGGAGTGGAGAATCTGACCATTGCCAGAACTCCAATTGTCCATTTTTATTTTACAATAAGTCTCTTAGCCACTGCCGTTTCAACCTTCTAGGTGGGCTGTAGCGATGGGTGGAACTAGATAAGGATTGAACCAAAGGATTAGGATGGTTGGAAAGGTTTATATGGAATTTTGAGAATTTTGTTGGTGTGAGGTCAATGACAAAAGAGATATGAAGTTCATGGTTATATAATTAGTGATATTAAATATTAAGGAAAATATTTTTTGGAAGATCGTTGATAGGAAGATCTTTTATAAAAAAAAACAACAACTAAATAGTAATTAAACTATTTAATATGAGCAAACGTTTATTTATTATTTTATAATTAATATTTTTATTATATAAATGTACATACCCTTTGAGGTAATTTTGTCTATTTCCTTTTCTTCCCGATATTATATTTATTGTATACATTTTTTAAAATTTCATATTGTTTTTTATTTTATTCAATGACCTATTTCGTCAAGAGGAAATAAAAAATTTTATACATATTTTAAATATTTTTTCTCCTTATTACGTATATTACCATTTGATGTCTGCCTATATTTAATATTTTCTTAACCTAATGTTATCTTCACTTTAACATTACTTTATAGCTGTCAAATGTAACGTATTTTCCAACTTCAAATCCCCCCACTCCTTTATGCTGTTTCCGCCTTTTTAAGGTAGGTTTCCTATTTTTCAGACCTTTATTTTATTCTATTTCCCTTATTGTTTCGTATTTTATTTTGCACTGTATTTTAATAATTCTTTTTTATCAATTTTTTTATTTGTTATTATTTCCGTTTATACTTTTCAATTTACATTTTAACTTTATTTTCTTTGATTTAATTTGTTCATTTTTATAGAAATTTTCACATATTTTATGTAATGTTTAGCCACACCTTAGTTTACTATTATTGCGTATTATTTATTCTCTTACTTTGTTAGATAATATTAATTGTTTGTATCTTTCTTAGCCCTGATTAAGCCGTGCATAGAGGGGTGAAACTTTGGCTAATAACAAATAGTTTAATTTCTATACTTAAATATAATATTTTTAGAAGAAATTGGTTTAAATTTTTAAATTATATTCCTTCTCTATAATAATTTAAATATTCTTAAATCTTAATGTTATAGATTATATACATCAGTGAAATTGAGTAACTATAAAAAATAGATCCCAAAACCACCAAGATTTAACAGACAATAAACATAACTAGTTAAAAATATTTTGCATAAAGACAAATAAAATATAATAAAATGATTTTCCGTCGGCAGGCTAAAAGAATTGACTCCTAGCTTTGTTTTCTTGCCCACGCACAGTTTCAAAAACTTTTACAAAAGCCATTAACGGTTTAACTCCTTCTTGTCATGTCAGATAATTACACTTTGTTTCTCCGACTTTAAATTCCTAAAGGAAATGGAGTCAATTTAATTAAACTTTCAATAAAAAAATAATAATGCATATAGTATTAATTTAACTCCTGAAATTAATTTAAATAAATTTTTATTCAATTATTATTTATTTATATTGCATTTGTAACGGTTCTGCGTATCGATATTTAATATTTCTGTTTAAGTAGGTCGGAACTGTTCGGAAAACTGATAAGAAGAAGGTGGTATGATCACTAATCATTTAGTTGTCAGTGTCATCTTCAGGAATTATGGGTATTCTCCAAGAAGTCTCTTAACACCTAGTTGGGTAACATAGGTAACTTGTGTTATGAAGTTATATTATCTATACTGGGTAACAGATAAAAAAAAAATAAATAAATAAAATAAATAAAAAAAAAAGTCTTAACATAATATCGAGTTTCCATACTATACTTGAGAAGTTTTTGAATTTTTTTTTAATGAGGGTTCGTTCTTTGTTGGCTGAACCTCATGAGGGACCAGGTTCTGGTCTCGTTGATGGAAAGGTATACTTGGGTCGGAAGACTTCTGTGGCACACTCAGCCTGAGTTGAAGAAAAATACCAATGATTTTAATTAATGTCCTTTCTTTCCCCCTACTTATACAGTTGGTTAGGAAACGTTAGTAAGTTTTTCTAAAGTTCCTGGGCCCAAGAAAATTTATTTGTTGTTGTACAGTCTTTTTTAAGTGTTATTTTGTTCATAAATGCACAGAATTGTTTCTTTTGAGATGATTTGTTTTCTCTTTCTTTATTTCCTTTTTTTTTTTTTTAATAGCATGAAGGGGAGGGGAAGATGCGTCCCAGTGGTTTTTGTAGTTATTTATAAATATTCATGAGATGAGAAGTGGTGCAGGGATGCCAGGATTTTAACGAGAGTTGGTCGGTAGATGGCGCTTGAAGTCGTTAACGACATTCTGTGACTCAAGAGCCGTGGCCCTGTAATCATTACGTAAGGCATTATCATCCAGTCTGTCGATTTTATTTTCCTTCAGAAAATATACTCACAATGGTTCCTCTCTTAGATATAAATAACGATCGGTTAGGTTTTATTTAAGTCTAAAAATGTTAAGGTACTTGTACCAAGGGCATTATAATAAATATATGACTTTTTTTAATTTACGTTTTTATTTAAAAAATAATAGTTAATTAATACAATGCATTATCATTATTATTACTTTAAAAAAAACACATCAAATCTCTCAAATTGATAATTAATCATTATTCGTCAATCTTGTTACCAGCAGGACCCAAGATAACTACTATCTCTATTTAGGAATTATTCTTATTATTTGGTCTTTATTTTAGTTTAAATAAACTGGAAATAATCATATTATATATTAAATATAATGATATGTATATTGAATTATATTTTTTAAACTCACTTATGAAACTAAGTCAACGTCTGGTCCTCCGGGCTGGATATAGCGGTATTTAGTAAAAATAATTTGATTTCTAATTTAAAATTGATATAAAAATCATGTGATTAAAACGTATAATATTGATGATGTTGTTGAAATTAACTGCCTACAACACGGAATCGACGAGCAGTTTCCTGTCTTTTCAGTCTTGTATGTATTCCACAGTCGTTTGTACAGATGAATTCCTAACTAACGGATCTTTTCGACAGGAATAAGTGGGGTATTATTAAAGGATACTGTGGGGCAGGAGGTCATGGCTTTACGATGAAGGGTAAATATGATTTGGTAGGATTTATTGGAATTAATTTTAATTCTCCAGTTTTGGCACCATTCTTTAAGGGTCGTGATGTGGGATTGGAAACAATGGAAGGGTCAGTATTCGCTGACATTAAACATGTGGCATCGACATGTAGTGAGGATAGTGTTAGGATGGGTTGGGATGTCAGCTGTACTAACAAACTTGTACAACATGCTGCTTTGACCGATATGGACTTACGCCACTTTTGCAAAAAAAAATCCCACATTCAGACCTTTCAATTAAAATTCCTCCGATACATAACTCATAGCATCAATAATGTCGGTCATGTCAATGTTTGGGATAGAATGGAAGGAATTAATTCAATAGTAGATATTCAATATTCAATATTGAATAATTAATTCAAAATTAGAAAATGCAGTTTTAAATAATTTTTAATAATTAAAACCTATTTAAGTTGAAAAAATCCCTCCCCCCTAAGAACGTTACCCTGTTAATTGATATTTAAAAATTATAGACTATTATTATTATTAGAGAATTGTATTTTTTTATCCTTAATATTATAACTAAACTGTTTTATGTGGCTTTTTTAAAAGTTAATTTCGTCAACGTTATCTGTATTTTACGTTTTAATTACACGGTTTTCGTATCAATTCTAAATTAAAAATAAAATTATTTTCGATTAATTACACTACATCCGGCCCGGAGGACCGGGCGTCAAATAAGTTGTTTTATTGATAACGGCTACTTGATCATATTTTTTTTCTTTGGTTTTTGGACTTGATTATATTGGGCATGGACATAGAATACATAATTTTGTATGACGTGCTTCAAATGGTACATTTTTTAAAAACAAAATGCTGCTCGAACATAAAGAACCAATAACATAAAAAAAATTCTTCAAACACATAATTTAAATGCTCGTTTGTTACAGAATTATCAGTGCATATTATACAGTGTTATAATGGTATTCTGGAGCCTCCAGCGTTGAAGACGGTCAGGCAGACGTGGGAAGTTGGAACGGACGGCTGATAATGCTTAGAATATGCTAAGGAGCACTGTGTATCGCTGGGAGTCCCTCCACGGAATTAGCATATCCCCTCCTTGGGTCCCTATTGTTTAAATAATCTTATGCTTAATACAATTAGGGACCTGTTTTCTCCTGTCTGCTGATTCTGGGCGAGTTATATAGGTCACTGATAACGCTGCTCTTAAAAATTAAGGCCAGGGCAGAGTTTAAAAATTACAACACCCTACCGCAACAAAAAAAAAAGTTCCTAATAATTTAAAATTATAATTAATAAGCTCTATAAATGCTGATGGTAGTGGTATGTTACCTAGTAATAAATGTTTCGTCAGATTTTCGGATAAAAGTTTTGTAAAATGAATATTAACTAATTCAATAAAAACCAAAAATCGTTTAATCCTATATAGTCTACATATTTTATTACCTCTCCGAAGTTTCAGTCCTTATGCAATCATCAAAGAGAGAACCTTACTATTGATTCGTCACGTTCACAAAGAGTCACAGCGAAACTGATAAGTCGAATCAACAAAGAGAAATCGTTGTTAATTGTGACATTCATTTTATTTGTTTAAAGAAGAAAAAATGTCATAAAATTAATATTAATGAATTAAAAGTATATATTTTTATTGTAAGCTAGGACAATTTACCTGTATTGTAATAAATTATTTTAGTTAATTTGACTAATCAATATATTTTTTTAAAGTGTTTTATAATGTTTATCTAATAATGAGTATTCCTTGATTTTTTTTTATAAAATCGCTATTTAGTTTCAAACTGTGCACTAAAATTTAATTTTTTTGCAAATAAGTAAGCCACCATTATTGCTTTGGTATGACGTCATTTGGACAGAAACATACACCAGGCTTATCCACTCAATGGAGTGTCATTTTAATTTATTTATTTTTCTCTTTTTTTTATTTTTTTATTAGAGTTGTATTTTAACTTGTTTATTCATTAAATTATTTCTTTTGACTTATTTATTCATTTAAGCATTTCTTTTTAACTAACCTTTTTTAAAAAATATAAATATGTCTTTGATTTGATTTCACATTACTATCTAATGATAAATTCGTTTAATTTGTTGAATGGATCGAACGTGGGTAGTGGATCGCTGGAGAGGGTCTCAGAGAGTGAATTAGGGAGAATAAATTTGTCAAGTAAATGTTAAATAAACTTGTTAAATACAAAAAAACATATATTTGTATTTAGTGTGTAGACGAATATTGATTGTAAACGGAAAATATAGGAAAAAAAATATTATGTATTATTGTATATATGTCCGATCATGGATTAATTGATATGCTGTATATTGCAGCTATCCAATGTATTTGGACAGCATGGCTAAATAATGCATTTCTCTTTATGATATTTAATCAATTTTTTTTTTTATGAGTTATATTCTTTATCGATTTTTTCAGTGCCTAATTGGAAAAATAATATTTTTTTTATTGCACCACGGTTATACCTCATTTTAATCCTCACTTTTTCATTTATTTAAATATAAAATATTTGTTATTACTTCTACATAGTCTTATCATATCTTAGAGTGTGTCTTTTTTTCATTTAGACCTAATGAAGCCCTGCAAAGTCGGACGAAACGTAGTTAATTAATAAATTATTTTTCTATTTTTCTTTATCTCCGCTCGCAAGATCTTCCTACAACATTAAGTATTTATAGTAACAAAAAACAAAATAAATTTATTCCAGAAAAATGTTGCTTAAGAATGTCTAAAATGTACACAAAAACAGATATTTTTCTAGTGCAATAAACTATTACAATAAATAAATGTATTCTTTGTTATAATTTTTTTTTGATAATTTATTTATTGTTATTTACAACTGTATACATATATATATATATACATCAAGTAAATTTGCTGTTGCTTGGTTGGGAAGTTTATCATGGAAGGATTGGTATCTGGTTCTGGCCAAATCGGCAACATATGGGATATTGAGGTCCTGATGGATGATTTGATTTGTGACAAAGTAAGGAGCATTAAGGATTTTACGAAGGATTTTGGACTGTAAGGATTGGATTCGGGGAAGTATTCGATGGTATAGTGGAGCCCCATAGCTCAATTCCGTATGTCCAGATAGGCCTTAACACAGTCATGTAGATGAGTCTTTTGTAATGGAATGGCATTTTAGACCGTTTGCCTAGTAAATTTTGTAATTAGTTATAATTTAAAAAACGAAGAATGATGCAACAATCAAAAGTATAATTGTTACTTTAACAAATAAAGTAGTTAACGATGAAAATAAATACTTATAAATATATAAGTAAATTTTAAATTATAATTATAAAAAAATTAATAATTGATTCAATAAATATACATATGAGTGATTGAGGTTCTACTGCACTTATGCTCTTTTATATAATATTAATTATATAATAAACCATCAAATTCCTCCCGTATCCAATCCTTACAATCCAAAATCCTTGATGCTCCTTATTATGTCACAAATAAACTCATCCACCTTAACATTCCTTTCGTTGCAAGATTGGCCCAAAATAGATATGCGTCTTTTCATACCAAACTCCTCGCTCATCCTAACCCATAAGTTCTTAATATCCCATCCTTAACAATCCCCGATAATCCTCTGAGGAGTGTGAAAAGAAGATGGCCACAGGACCTTCTAATTTAACTTAATGTTTGAAGTTATTTCAAAGATTATAAAGTGTTTGAAACATTCCTCATATTTATTCATTGTATTTTTTAGTACAGTTGTAGATTACAATAAATAAATAAAAAAAAAAATATAAAAGATGAAAATATGCATGTATAAAGTGCACTCCCTTGACAAAGTAAAGGCGAAAAAATAAATTAATAAACCTATATTGCGATATGACGAATAAATCCTTTCAAAAATATATTTCATTTCCAGCGCCACACGACACTGCCCCCACTTTTTCGTGGAGCGAAGGCGAACAATAGTCAGGTCGGGGTGCACATTTTGTGCGTTATCTCCGAAGAATGGAACCATTCATGTATAAACATTTAACACTTCTCTGCTCTAGAATAGATGTTAGGGAAATATTGAGGAGAAATATCGAAATAATTTTTAAAAAATGTTTCAAATAACTGATATTTAATTAGAGAATGTATAAGCGAAATTGAAAATGGTTACTTTAACCGAAATTAGAGGCTGTCTTTTCATATATTTGATGTTCGGTTCATTTAACATACTTTTGTATCCTCGCAGATTTCCTCAAAATTCGACAAAGATCCTAGATTGATTGATTAAACTTCGAAAAATAAGAATTTATTTGTACACTTTTTTTTCATTTACACAGCTGTAAATTTCGTCGAAAAACATACATTTTGGAATTTTTACAATATCTTTCCTAATCCATCTATAGAAATGGCATAGGTGTCATTTTATGTTATATTCTAAACCCTCATACGATACAAATGTTACCGTTAGACATTTCTCAAAACCTAATTTTAAATTTTCATTATTAATTTAAATCACAGAGAAAAATATAAATGAGAGATGGATGAGGCAATTCAACTTTTAATGCTTACTAATTATTTCAAAAGTGCTAGTGATAAAGATTTCAAAAAATTACAATATTAATTTAATTAATAAGTCGGGGAATATTGGCATTTTCTTTTAGTAAATTTATTTGAAATTAATGTGATTATTGCTAATAGACACAATTAATTTTCAAATCAAGAGTATAATGAACAATGAACTTTGACAATGGCTTGGATTGATTACAAAAAAGCCTTTGATACAGTACCACATATTTAATGCAAGTACTTGAACTATATAGTACAAGAGCCCAAGAGGAGAGAAAAAGGAAGTTATTTCACCCTAATTTTTGATTACTGTAATGAAAAATATGCATAACTACCAGTCAAAATTGATAAAATATATAATAAAATACAGTATAGTATATTTAAATAGTTTTAGGTTGAGAGCTGGAAGACGTCTGTACATTTATGGTTCCTGAGATACATTTCTTCTAAATTAATTTTAATTTAATTGTTTATTAACGATCAATGATTTTTGAAATATAAATAACAAATTAACTAACTACTGATTTTTTATGAAATGTAGCTTTATAAAAAGCTACATCTTTAGAACTATTGAACGTAAATATCTCTATTTGGGGTCATATTTAAGAAAATTTACTCTTCTTGTGTAAAAATGATGTTCTATTAGGTTTTTTAGTGCTGTTGATCATTTTAAAGATAAAGAGCCACGAAAGAAATTTTTTTTTAACGTTGTGAATTAGCTGTAACTTTGTATTCCCCCGACCTATGTATACTTGGCAGACTCTTCAATTTTGACTAATAATTATACATAGTTTTATCATTGATGTAATAAAAAATTGGGTAAAATAACTGCTTTTATTTCACTCTGGCTCTTAACCTAATATCAAATTAGCCCAAGCATAGTAAACCTCCTAGAAAACAACAGAAACGTATGTCTTCTTACAGCATCTAGCTCCTACATCCTAGTAGCTCTCATGGTATGAGATCATAAGTCATCAAATGATCATTTATTTCAGAACGAATCATTGATGTTAGGAGCATATATATGGTATTAAGACACGTACTAGGTCAGAAATCCTTAAGTTCTAGATTAATATAGATTACATCTATCCTCCTTGGATATCATGTAAGCTATTCCTACTGTTAACTCCTTTGGTATTTCATTTAATCCGTTTGTAATAGATTGAAAAAGTTTTGATTAATTAATTTTTCTGCTATATGCGAAAGGCGTAGGTGATCCATTTTTTTGAGTTTTTATTATAAAATCAAACTGTAATTCTAAAGTAAAAGTGTATAGATTATTAAATCCTATTTCCAGATAAATCATATAAGGGGCATTCATGATCTTTAGTTTAACATGTTAAAGCGTGTTAAATGGAATAAACTTAAGTTAAAGGGAGGAATAATAGCTTCTTTTACCATGTTAAAACGATATAACGTATAACATGGTTGAGAGTCTGTTACTAGATCTGTTAAACGGTGAATGACGTCACAGTTTTGTTCATTGTCGTGTTAGGTTACTTGCTCGTAGTTGGTGTTTTGATTGTGTTAGTATTGTTTTGGATGTTTTTCAAAGTAATGAAGCAATAGATGGCAGTATAGATAGTAATGACAGTTGTCAATTAGCTCAACTTGATTCCCTTCCTCACAAGTTAGAACATCAACAAGACACTTAGTGGCCAAACTTTCACACAATTTCCAATTTTTCACTCAATTTAGGCATGTAATAAAATACTTTAATCAAAAATTAGAAATAAACAATAACATTTAGTTTTGGAAGGAAAGGTTATAAAACAAACTGTTCAGAAAATCCGCTAGGAGCTCTTATGCATTAAACATTTTACATGACTTTAAATAGGGCTGCTTACAATTCTGTACATATAACATTTAACATAGTAAAACATTTTACATTTAACACAAGATCATGAATACCCCTATAGTTGGTTGTATTATCAAAAAACCCAGTAATTTTTTTTTTATATTATATCCTAGCAATTTTTTTATCCTTCATATCGCCTAGATTATATTAAAATTAAATATATAAAATAGTACTTAATCTAGAATGCTTACTTCTAATTTAAGTACTCCATGCACTTAAAAGATTTCTTTCAAACTAAAGTCCTCTTTCTTGTTTTCTTCTTCGGCTAGTCTTGAATAAATTATTTTCATTTCAACTTTTATTCAGAAAATTATCCCTGTCACTTATTTTTTACGGAATTAGCAAAGGCGACAACTTCAGTTTTCATTATTCAGCTCGGGAAGTTGTGCCCAGCTGTGAATTTTTATTTCAAGTTCCAGGCCTAAATTGCTTTATAAATAATAATAACAGCTCAACGCCTACCATATTCTTATTACTGGAATAAAGAAGGAATTTGAAGAAAAATATTTCAATTTATCATATATATGACGGAAAACTAAGAAAATTATATTACGAAATCTAGTTTGTTGTTGTTTAAATTTAAGGGCAAGAAACTATGAATAGATAATGATTGGAGAAGTTTGTCGGGGGTGTGGTCAGGAAAGAACAACATAAATAAATAAAACAATATTTATTTATTTTATGCCGACGTTTCGACCTGAGTTTCAGGTCTTTATCAGGGCTATAGAACAACAGAGATAACAACAACATTTAGAGAAACATAAAATTGAAAAGGAATAGTATACAAACAAATTTGGAATTATACAAAATATTGAATTGAATCATAAATGATAAAAAATTGATAACTTATAATTGAATAGTAAAAAAAAAATAAATAAAAATTAAATTGATGGATAATCGTGGAATTAGATGTTAGTAGATTGAAAACAGTGAAAGATGAAATATAATATCATGTAGGCAAGAAGATATGTATAATATAAGATATGCAAGTAGTGTCTAAAAAACTGAAAAAATAAATAAATTGAATCTACAAATTGAACAATATGACAGACAATGAAAAATACTGAGTGGCTTATATCTTGAATTACATTGTGAGTATTAACTTATATACCTATATAAATATATATATGTGTATATTAATAAAATTACGAGAATTTCGTAGGACACTGTCATTTTTATTCTTTGAAACAAATAACTAAACTGAGGCTTTTTTTTTAAGAAGTATATTTACAGTTCTTTGAAATAATTATTTGATAAAACCTAACTACCCCATTATAATATACAAATCAGATTTATATCAGAGTAAATAATTTTATGGATTTAATAAAATCGATGGTCTTGTTTAAATTCTTTTTATTGTGGTACATGTCCTAGATGAGTTGTCGAGGTACAGAGTTGACACACTGAAGAGGATTCTTCCTTGTTATAAGATGGTTATGGGTCAACCGGCAGTGTCCAAGTCTGAGACGCTTTATACCCATCTTCTATCTTCTACATTGTCTAGAGGATGTTGCACGGTAACTCAATGTTGACATAATGATTTTAATCTTGTTATTTTCTGATCCAATTCTGTTTCCAGTCATGTGATAATTTAATTCGCATTAGTCGAAACAAATCTGAATGTAAGTTAGTGTAATATTTCCTAGTGAGTGGTCTTCAGTTATAGCTTCATCTACTTTCTCGTTTCCAGGTATTTCAAAATGACCAAGAACCCAGCAAAATATTATTTTTCTAGAAGAACCATCAATCTGCATAGTGACGTCTTGAATCTCATGAACAAGAGGATAGAAAGGAAAAATTTAAAAAAGAATTTAGGTCTAGTTTTTATTTTTTTTTTTTTAATTTATTTATTATTATTTACAACTGTATGAAAATATATACAAGTAAATTTGCCGTAGGTGATATAATAACATGATACAAACATGTGGAGAATCGATCCATTGATAGAACTCCAATAGTTTTTAATTTAAATTTATTTATTATGCCCTTTGGCTAAAACTTTATAAATTAATATATAGGCCGACACAATGTATGTATAATGTATGGAACACTTATGTTCATATAATTGTCGAAATCGATGTTTAATTGTTGAGAATGGTTACGGAGTCAGATACTCAGTACAATTGCAAAAGTACGATGATCCTTGAAAAAAATATAATAAAAATTTATAAAGAGATTTTATTATTAAAAATAGAAGAAATGACTCACTAAAAATAGGCACACTTCTTCGATAGGTGATAACCAATGAGGAAATGAAATGTTTAAGAAAACTGTAACTGTATGAAGTATGCCTTCAACTGCATTGTAAGACACACTTCACTTTTGGTTAGTTGGTTGGGTTTGAGTGGACTGTATAATTGAAAAATGAAAAAATGATTAAATGTAATAAAACTCTATTGTTTCATGTTACTACAAGAGGTGTAGGGGGTGACCGAAAGAAAACATTATGATTAGATTGTTAGTAGAATTTTGTATGACTGGGCTATGGAAATTGTAGATCTAACATTGAGGTGGTTGATGATGATGCGGATGTTAACTATTGCTATGTTGACTTACTTCTTTCTTCTTTCTTCCCCCTGCATCTCCAAGCCTCTCCTCTCTCTGCTGCTGGGAACCACTCAAGAGAATCTACTCACTCATGTAGATATTAATGATCATTGAACAAAAATAAAGGTTGGACGCTTCTCTGGTTGAGACAAGATGGCTATCTCACCCTCATCATGGTTGCTTCTCTTGCCACCAAGAGCGCTGGAGGAGGTGAGATTTGGCTGTTGGCCACATGGGGAGCTACTAATCTACATGGCAGTCTTTCCGATTCAACCTTTCGGTTGCCGTAATCGGAACAGTAACAATATCGTTTTTCCGATAACGATAGCGAATAATCACATAAGCATAGTAAAGAATAATTTAATTTATTAATTAATTGTCGTTTTTAAGATATATTTAAATATGAGGTGAAGTCCATCATATAGAAAGCAGGAATTATAATATTTTTAAATTTATTAATCAGATACGTTATGAAAATAAAAATAATAAAGAAAAAAAAACTATTTTAAAAAATCACATTTACTAGATGTATTTTTATCTAAACACTGTTGTAAATTTCAAGAAATAATTTAATGAAACAAAATAATAATAAGAGGAGAAATAAAATTTTAAAAAATTAATAAAATAAATTTTCATATACATAAGCACATACTCAGGGTGATAGATAAAGTTAGAAATGTCTTTATAAAACATGATAATGGTACTTAAAGTATATTTACCAGACACAGTTCAGAGGATTCGTCGTCATGAAGTTTTCTAAATTCTCCGGTTAATTCATCCTTCATTAATTGTATCCAAAACTCTCCAATCCTATATCACAGCCCTCGAAAAATAGTGTCGTAATTGGAGAATTAGGACAAATCCCATCAAATCACCTGTATCCTTCGTCGTAAACCTACCGACTGCCCTACAGTTTCTTTTAATAATGTTACTCTAACCCCTGTTGAACAGATCCGCTACCTTGGACTTCATTTGGACAAACGATTAACCTGGAATCCTCACACGAGACTGAAAAGACAGGAAACTGCACGTCGATTTCGACTATTACAGCACTTACTAGACAAATGGTTTAAACTTCCAACACATTACAAAACACTGATCTACATGACTGTAATAAGGCCAATCTGGACATATGGAGTTGAGCTTTGGGGCTCCACTAAACCTTCGAATTCCTC
>NW_027112056.1:1431214-1432038 GCF_000696795.3 Halyomorpha halys
CGCCTGAAAAGAAGATGGCCTCGTGACCTTATATTGTAATCTGTTTTTAGAGTTCTACTACTGAGTAGTTTCTCTACATCCTGTATCATATCATTGTCATTATGATCAAATTTACTGGTTGTATTTTTTTTATACAGTTGTAAATATCAACAAATAAATTTAAAAAAAATAATTCAAACTATCACACATACAGATTTAATAAATTAAAATATTTATATTATCAAATCAGATCTTGTTCCATTGATTAACTTATGTGGTTAGGGGAAACAAACAGTTGAGGAAACGGACCATGTGAGGTAAGCTGGCCTTTGGGGAGACTGTGGGAGTAGACCATTAACCAATATCTGGGGATGGGGACAGGGGGCCGAGTGTGAGTCTATAGAAGCCGTAGATTACACGGATCTCGGCGGTGTGTGAGTGCGGGCGGGCAATATTGCTGGCTGACGGTAAACACCGCACGTAGAATACACAATGCCGGTTCACAATATATCCACCATCCACCACTCCACGGAATACAGATTCCTCTAATCCACCTACTCCGCATCTGCGATCTTTCTTATTTAAAGAGGTTGTTTCGTTTTTTTTTTTTTTTTGTTTTTTTTTATGTGATAATTTTCTTGTTTGGTGGAGGTGGATCTTTGCCGAAAGAGGAACTTGATTCCATCTATAAACCGTTTCAGAATTTAATGAAAATGACAAAAATCGGTTATAATTCAGTAACCTTCAAACAGTTGGGTCTAGAACCTTCAAATTTTTTTTATTATTTAAGTTTGCCTTACTTTCTGAATTCCATCTGACAATAATAATAATAATAATAAAATAAA
>NW_027112056.1:1432088-1434800 GCF_000696795.3 Halyomorpha halys
TATTGATCTTTCGAATAAAAAAAAATTTTTGATTACAATTTAATTTTTTGTGTTATTTTTTACAATTTCAAGTTCTATCGGGCTTAAAAAAAGACCCTATAGAAGGAAAGTGACTTAGTCATGCATTCCTGCTTCGTTTCCTTGACCTCCATGTCCCTCCATCTACTCTCTCCTCGGCTCTTCTGGAGTGTCCTTACTCATAATATCCTAAGAATATGGTCAAGGTAGCTGTTAAAAACGTCAAACAATTAATAATAATAGTAAAAAAAAAAGAAACTGAGTTTTTTAGGTCAATTTTAAGTGTAGTTTTAATTTTTATTTTATATTATTGATTAAAAATTTTAAAAAAAATATTAAAAGTTTAGAATGTTTTGACTGACTAAAATATTTGCAATGACATATCTATTGAAAAATTTCAAATAGTTATAGAAAATTATTAAAATAATAATAGTTATAGTTATATAATTGAAGAATGAAATAAAAAAAAAATACGAAAACGACTAATATTTATATGATTAATGGAATAATTAACTGTCTTTATGATGAAACATTAATTTTAGAAAAAAAAATAATGATAATACTAAAATAGATAAATATGAAGTTTGCAGCACAATGTCATGCAAGTAGCTTGGGCTTCGGGTTTGGAGATGAACTAGGGTTTCCTAAGTTGTAAGCCCCTGCATCTTTTACTGCAGGTAACTGGTTACGGAACATTGCAAGTTTCTGAAGAATTCATCCATTGATTCCCATAGCAGATGAGGAAGTAATTGACAATTTCTTATAAACCAAGAGACCTCTTCTGCGATTTGATTTTAATTATATTTGTTATTAGTTGACTTCAAATAAAAACGTTTAAATTTTGAAAAAAAAAGGGAATTCAGGAGGACCATATTTTATATTTTTTTAAATATATCATTAATCAAAAAATCTATATCACCATTGTGTTGTATATAGATATAGTCTAGAGAGAAATGCTTTATTAACAGGAAGCGATGCTGCTCAAATAGAGCAGGTTGCTATAAACAAAGAATACTAATCTATCTTAAAATACAATATAAAATAAACGAAACACATTAGTACAATATTTACAATTATTCGTAATAACTAAATTACATTAAATTTGTATTTTTTTATTTATTTCTACTTCCTTTGTATTTGTTATTATTAATCCTATATACTTAGTCCTCTCATTACATCCCACTCTAACATATCTCATATTTCTCCCTTCCCGTTATCTGTCACAAATATTAAGTTTACTACATAATCTGTATTTTAAATTTATGGATGCTTCGTAAAATCCTTAACGCTCCTTACTTTGTCACAAATCAAGTCATCCATCATGACCTTATCATATGTTGCCGATTTGGCCAATACCAGATACCATTCTTTCCATGGAAAACTTCTCAACTACCCAAATCCACTTGTTTCTAACCTGGCTTGTCTTTCATTACTTAATGATCCTCCTAGGCGTCTGAAAAGAAGAAGGCCTCGGGATCTTCTCTTCTAGAAATATTATTGGAGTTCTATCAATGGGTATATTCTCCACATTTTGTATCATGTCACTATGTCACCTACAGCAAATATTTTTATACAGTTGTAAATAACAATAAATAAGTGATTAAAAAAAAATGTATGGACTCTTTTAAAATTGATAGTTTCAGTAAGCATGAATAAAGAACAATAAAGAAATGATAAGAACACTTTGGAGGTTAAAAACTAACAAATAAGTTAAAAATAAATTAAAAAGAGATAAAAGCAGTTTAAGATAAAATAAATAAGATAGAAATAATTTAAAATAAATAAGTTAAAGATAAATAAATAAATAAGTACTTAATAAATTCCCATTCAGACGATGATGTACAATATAATCCCCAGGGAGTCCAGAATAATATTTTCGGCCAAGATCGCAATATTATGGTAAAACCAAATTGAATAAAAAAAAAATCTGTGAATCCTCTTTTTTTTAACTTCTGAATGTACGATTTCATAATTTAATTTCTTCTAATTCTTTTTTTTTTTTTTTTTTACTTTAAAAAGTAATATACAAATTGAGGGAAATTTATAAAACACTCAGGAAATACCTCTAGGTTCCTTTGAATGTTTAGGGTCAACCCTATGTTTTAGTAAAGTGCATTGATGTCTGTGGATTCCACGTCGGGGATAGAAGAAAAGGACTTAAACTTGCAGCATTGACTCCACTACGTGACCCGACTTAGAATTCCCCATCTACTTTGTAGTCCGACTCTTTTTAAATCCCTTTGTATTGATTTATTCAGTCTAGGCGGAGTTTGCATTCGGCAAATGTAACAATTAATTTATTTGATAGAGATTTTCCTAGTTCATTTTCGAAAGTTTAAGGGAAAAAAAATCACAAAAATAATCTTGTGAATGGAGTAAGTGTGCCTTCAACCTAAGGCCAAGTGTTACTTCCCTTTTGATTGGCGGGTGGGGGTATTGTTTGTGGACTGTATGAAATTAATTGATTGAAATAAGGCATAACGTGACAGAAACTGAATTTATTTATAAAGATTGGTTGAACGAGAGAGAATGTGAATATTAAATTCTAAATCTATTGTATACAGCGTGAACGAAACACAACATTTATGGTTGAGGTTAATAAACATTGATTAGAGGGCTGTGAATACTGAAGACTGACGTTGGTGCGAATGAGATATATAGGGTGTTTTTTTAAGCCCGATAGAACTTGAAATT
>NW_027112056.1:1435556-1440784 GCF_000696795.3 Halyomorpha halys
GTTTTTACCTGAGAAAAATGTAAAAAAAATTGTCTTTTTTTTTTTTTTTAAATATTGCAAAATTTTATGGATTGATGATATTACAATCTGCCACAAACTTGAGCAATAGGAAAATGGTGATAATTGTACACTTTCATACAAAATAGATAAATATAAGAAATAATAATAAATAAAATAAAATAGGTAAATAGATATAATTTTTTTTTTCCGGCCAAGTCTCCCATTGGAGTCCTATACTGCCCAGCCATGGTTGGAGGTTTTCATTTTGTGGGACCGCCACTCAATGAAAGAATTCAACTCCCCAGACCGGATTCGAACTGGCACCACCAATAGACATCAAATTGATAAAACTATGTCTGAACTACTGAGCTACGGGCAGTCATATAAAATAAAATAAAACAATATATAAATTCAAAAATAAATAAATAAAATGAGAATAATCAAACTAAGTAAAATAAATTACATATAATATTTACAATGTGGACCTTAGAAACCCCGAGTCCACTCTTTCCTCAATGCATGAGGGGTAGAGGCCATTGCCAGAACTCCAATTGCCAATTTTATTTCACAAAAGGTCTCTTGGCCACTGCAGTTTCAAATTAAAATTTATTGAAGAGTATAAAATAAATGTAAAAACATTACTATAATTAATTCTTAATTATATTTATTTAATAGAAAAAAATAGCCTGGATTCATTAAAAACAAAAACTAAATAGTAAGCAATTAAAACGGAACATACGAGCCACAATTTGCACGGCGTTAAGATGACAAAGGAAGCCGTCCGTCCTTAAGAGCGCCAGAACACAGAAGTACACTTCAACTGAGAACTCTCCAAGGGTTGAGAAGCCCTGAAACAAATTTTAACCTCTGTGCTTGTTTATTTCTTTTTCTCCGAATGAAATATTAAATAAAGGGTTCACAATTTTTTTTAGAGAAGACTAATATTAGAATTTATTTTATTAGCTTGACAAAAACATTAATTTTTTCTTTCGAACTACACTTTTCAATGTTCTTGACTATTTACTTTTTTATTGGAAAGATTATGACTAAATATTTTCTTATTGATAGAAACTAAAGTAAATTAAATATATTTCGAATTAATTTTACGCGACAATTCATGCGATTGCGCGACTATTTTCAGTCCGCTGGTGTTCCTCAAGGTAGTATACTCGGTCCCATCCTCTACACCCTCTATACAGCTGACATTCAACCAATCTTAGGATTATCCTTATTAGTGTTAGCACTATCCTCACCACGTATGCCGATGACACATGTGTGCTCGTAGTTAATAATAACCCCTTAATTGTATCCCAAACTCTCCAATCCCATATCACAGCCCTCGGAGAATGCTGTCGTAATTGGAGGATTAAGATAAATTCCTACAAATCCCATCAAATAACCTTTACCCTTCGTCATAAACCTACCGACTGCCCTACAGTTTCATATAATGATGTTACTCTTACCCCTGTCGAACAGATCCGCTACCTTGGACTACATTTGAACAAACGATCAACTTGTTCCTTCCCTATGTAACCGATCTAGTTCTAACCAGATATCACTCCTTCCATTATAAACTCCCTAACTGCTCAAATCTCCTAGTTTCTAACCTTGCGTCCTCTTCCATTCCTGACAATCCTTCGAGGTGCCTGAAAAGATGATTCGTAAAATGTCATTAGAGTGCTACCAATGGGTAGTTGCTCTTCACGCCTGTAACACTCCATTTTAACTAAGATAAAATTTACTGAATGTATTATTTAATATACAGTTTTAAATTTCAATAAAGATATTAAAATTTTAAAAAAATAAATTTTACACGAAAGCTCGCAAATTTGGACTTTTTTTTTGGTAAAAAGGCTAATTTTGAATTTCTGATCATAAAATTGTTTTGATCGAACAGAGTTCATTTTATTCCTAAATCGTTGACTGTATTATTTATTTTGAAAACGAAACTCCAAGAAAGTAGTTTTTTTGTTATTAAGCAAAAGTTATTTTTTTTTTAAATTCTGTTTCGAATTCTCAACATTCAAAAGCCAGGAGCTGGCCTGTGGGTTCGGGTCCACCCAGCCTTATAAAGTGGGTACTCCTAATTGAGTAAAAATCAAGATTTCGAGAGTGATTCTGACCAAATCACCACCTTGCACAACCGTCGATCTAGTAATAGTACTTCCTTACAAAGTACTGCACCTCTAATCCTTCATGGGTTGTAGTGGTACAGTTTAATTTTGTTTTTAATGACTAATGTCTCATAATTTTTAAACTCATCATTCTATTTTTGTATAACTTTAGGTAACGAATGGTCTGAAATGTTTTAATTTGAATTTGGAACAGTATTTAATTTTTAATAGGTAATTGATTAAATGAAGTATTTTTTTTCTTCGGCTAAGACTCTCATTGGAGTCCTATACTACCTAACCATGTTGGGGGTCAAAGTTCTTCATTTTGTGGAACCGCCACTCAAAAAAAGCCATCGTCCCAGGCCGGATCCGAACCGGCACCGCCAATAGACATCAAATTGGTAAGACTGTATCTTAATCTCTGAGCTAAAGGCGGCCCTATTAAACAAAAGTAACCATTACTCTATTTATTATATAATTATTTAATTT
Organism: Halyomorpha halys; assembly: GCF_000696795.3. NCBI lineage: Eukaryota > Metazoa > Arthropoda > Insecta > Hemiptera > Pentatomidae > Halyomorpha > Halyomorpha halys. The sequence continues at coordinate 1,438,160 of NW_027112056.1, forward strand.
AATAAATAATTATTACTTGTGGTATATTATATTATGTTTGAATTTGTTTAATAAACATTCACATTAACACGGTCACAACTGGTTCTCGAAATCAGTTACGGGGCTGAGAGAGAAGCGCTGAGATCCCAGAGTCCTGCCTTACCATCAACATGTGGGTTTGGTTCAGGTCGCCTGAGGAGAATATGTATAATGTACTTAGGCATGAATGTGTTCTAGATAATTTGTTTTAAAAATTATAAATTGGTTAAAATTGACTAATTTATCTGCCTATGTTTATTTTTGTTGCTTACATATTATTCAGTCATTATTATCATCCTTTTTAGTTTATATTGATTAATTTTATTTTTATTTATGATTACTATTTATCTATTTTTATATTTTAATTTAATATGTATACACGGTATGGGTGAATATCCTATGTTAATTTTTTTTTTTAGTTTGTAAACCAGAATATTTTTCATTAAAAGATTAATCAACCCAAGTGTAATTAATTAATTGTTAAATTATTTTCTGGTTGGACGGAATAAAAATAAAATGAAACTGTAAATTACCATATAATATTTGTTATTTATTAATTCTTTACCTTATTTAGATCCTTTTTTTCCATTCTTTAATTAATTTATCTGCCTATGTTTATATTATATATTATTTTATCATTATCATTGTCCATTTTAGTTTATAGTTATTTATTTTATTTTTAATATTATGATTATTATTTATTTACATTTATATTTTTATTTAACATGTTTTTACCAAACAGCTGAGTCAGGCACATGGGTCAAGAATAATTCATCTTCCTTTTGGTTTTAAATTCAAACTATGAGTGAGTAGACTCTTGGAAGGCTGTTTCCTGACAATGGGAAAAGAGGAGAGATCAGGAAATATATTACTTATGATATGTAGTTTACTAATTTCAGTTTAGACCTGAGTAAGTTTATTTCTTTTCTTCATTTATGGATTCACCTTGCTTTCATCTTCTTCGATATTACAACTGACCATTAATACTAATTTATTATACTGGGTAATGCTTATGTTTTTCTTTAGCAATGCCATAGAACTTTTTATTTTAATTTAAATGTATTTTCTTTAGAATATTACAATAGGGTCCAATCATTTTATGTACCAGCATATTGAATTAAGTGATTTAATGCCTGGCATTCAAGTGAAAGAGTTGAGTTGAATACAAAAATAGTTACATGGAAGTAAGACCCAGATACAAAATTCGTATTAATTTGTTATATAGATAAAAAAAAAATAAGACATAAATATTAAATAACAAAAATATAATAAAAACAGGTATTTTAAATTGGAAAACTTTCTCCATAAAATAAAATAATGATAATGTTCAGTCTCAAGTGTCATAAAAACGTGGCATATTCCTTTGGAGGGGAGAGGGAACATATACTAGTGTATTATTGGGAGGTCGTTAGTAGAGACTGTGGGCAGTAAAAAGCAGTCCCGACGGCGGGAATTTTATGGCGCGCGTTGCCTATTAGCTAGATAATAGGCAGTTTTATACCGGAGCTGTATATCCGGCCAGAATATAGATCTTGTTTTTTCGTTTTGTTTTTTTTATCATCCGTCCGAGATCCGTAGCGGGATGGAGTGAGATAGCCGAGGGACTCCCTTATCTGTCCCTAATTGCCCGGGATCCCGGGGACTAACAGTTTACCCGACCTCTCCTGGGTTATCTTTCAATTAATAATGGAAAATGGATTGTGATTCCTATCGGCCGTTCGGTTCCGTTTCGGCTACTTTATGATATTTGCCGACATCCCCCGCAAGCGAGTGGACAATCAAAAAATATACATATTTAAATAACACAGGTCTAAAACTAAAAATCCGCATGGGATATTTTTGCAAAATCATAGTATCCACAATCGAAAAATGAACTCTTCCAGCCATGGGGTCCAATTGTTTAACAAAATGAATTTGAAAAAAAAATACAGTAATTAAAAACACTAAAATATAATGTATAATTTCAAACAGCCAATTATAGCGAGAAGTCTGGTCGATGTACGACACCATCTTATAAGAGGAAATCATAACACAAGAAAAAAATAAAAAGGCAACCCTTTCCCACCGGAGCAAATAAAAAAAAGTAAATAATTTAAGATCAATTGTAAATTATCATACAATGGTTTATTATTTTAATTAGTAGTTTCTTCAATCAATATATAGCAAATTATACAATATATAATGTGTCCATTTGGCCTTTCTTTATTAGGAAATATTATCTGTATATCTGCAATCAAGGCGCTATGATCAACCATACCCGCAACACCTTCATGGATTACATTAGTAACCGCTTAAGTCTAATACTAACATTACAGGCGCTATCATTAAAACCTTTAAAACAAAAATATTCTTCAATTATAATTTTTTTTTAAAATAATAAATCAAATCAATATGTAAAATATTATCTCTTATGATTAAAAAAAAATTCAATATACATTATTACTGTATTTATTCAATTAATATATTTTACAAAAATTGTGCTGAAATTCATACACACATAAAGTGTTTTTATTGGTTGATTATTAGGAAGCCTAAATGATTAATAAAGGTAAAAAAAAAAGGTTACTCAAAATAGTATATAATAGTATTAAGATAATTTTATGTATA
>NW_027112056.1:1440879-1444512 GCF_000696795.3 Halyomorpha halys
TTAATCAGGCAAGGAGGTACCTCGTCCAACTCCTCTTCAGCATACGCTGAGATACGTCAGGGATGTCATTAGTCGCTATTTGTCGTAAAAATTTATTGAAATGTCCATGTAAGTTATTGCGAAACTGTTTCTAGGTCATAAGAATGTGTATGAATGTTAAGATACATGTTTGCTAATTGTTATCTTTAAATTTATATTTTTCAGAAATTTTAGATATTTTTCCTATGTTTAGGAATTGTTCAATACTCTTATTATGTTATTCTCTTTTAGCTATATATAATTTAATTTTTAACTTTCAAGTAACCAAATGTACATTTTTAGTTAACTTTAATAAGATTCTTGCTGATCTACTCAAGTTGATAATTAAATCATATCTATTACCGATTTATAAGCATAGTATAACAATATAAAATTTATAATCATTATTTCGCATTCTTTTAAACAACAAATTTCAATAAACTGAATCTCAAAATAAAAATTCTCAATTTTAAGAAGAAATTTAAATATAAATTATAAGTTTCCATAGATAATATAATTTCGTACCCTAATACTTTAATATTATCATAATTTTACTAAAAAAAAATTAAAGGTTTTGAATAATCTTGGATATAGTTAATCCCAATATGCGGCGTTGCATTTTAGTTAGATCACACAAATGCTTGTTTAATTTGTATATTATTATAATATTTATTGTAACATGTTTTTAGTAAAATAAACATAATTTCAATTTTGAAAATGTGGAAGTAATACAATAATTAAAAAGGAAAATTTTAGAAACAATCCAATGAACCTTAACTAAAATTATTCAGAAGTTCTGGGCAATATTACGAGGCACTAAGTTAGTAATTATCCCTGAAACAAATTCGATAATTAATAAAAGTATAAACGAAGGCGTAATAACGATGAGTACAAAAATAAACATTCCTGAAATGAGATGAATGTTGCTTTGATTTTTTGATCTGTACAAATATATTCAGATTTCAAACTATTATTTTAGAAGGATGGTTTTCATAAGAGTTTAATGTTTTGGTTTGTATTATATAAGAAAATAGCTAGAAATTAAATGTAAGAATATTAATAATTGTAAGTAGATATCTATTTTTAGAAAATTATTAAAATAAATTGAGAGATATTAATTGATAAATATATTTGTTTGAGCAATTAACCTACAATAAGGAAGAAAAATATATATACCTTGGTAAAATCAATTTTAAAATATGTTAGCAGAAATATAGTATTATGTTTTGAGTGAATTGTAAGTAAATGATATGAATATTTTAGGTGTCTCCTACATAATAGCATAATAATGACGCATCAGGAAAAAATTAACATTGAGAATTGAGGATCAACAGATATTGGTGTATTTATTTAAATTACCTACTTCAAAACAAAAAATAACATATAATATATTAATAAACTAATATTGTATATTATAAATTTAATGAATATCAAGCAGTGACAATTAGAGATCCCTCGTTTTGTATAAATCCTATTGAATATTTCTTTCGAAATTATCCTAACCGAGCAATTTCCTCTTATCATTAGCCGGATACAAATATGACAAAAACAATTGGACGGAGATAAGAGAGGCATTTCCAGAATATAAATTTCTTTTTATTTCGCTTACAGATAAGGCTGAGTAGGGGCATATGCAATTACACCCTTGGGAAGGGTGAATTCACCCTCTCTCTTCCCCCCCTTCCACTGCCGCCTGCCTAATTCCTTTTATGCCCTTTTTAATACCTGTGGTTGTCCTGTCACGACTGCACTCTACCCTTTTAATAAAATTTATATCCAGCAATTAAAAAATGTTATACCCTTGGTGATATTGTTTGGCAGTATCTTCTCAGCTATACAATAAGCATTTTTATGATGCTATAAATTATAGTAAGTGTTAACTAACGTTCCATAAGAAATAAGTTCTGAATATTCTATTTTTACGACTAACGACCTTTTTTTTATAAACATTCTTGAGATAAGTGACTAGAAATTATAGCGTCTGTATGAACTTGATGAAAATATATCTTTTTTTTTTTTAAACAAATTTTTTTTTCTCTTTTATTTATTAATTTTCCGATTATTTATTTTTTAATCTTATAATATATTAGCATATAAAATACAGTTAAGTGCAATATAATGATTAATGATGTTTTAGTTTCTAATATGCGTAAGGTGGAGGAATTATATTTTAATTTGAACAATAATAAATATGTACCAAAGAGAATTGAGAATTATTCTCTAATAAACAAGGATAGATCATATATGAAATAAGGATGAATGACTAAATTATATTTTAATCAAGAAATCAATTATATGTAATTAATTATTGAGTTGTAATTAAATTAATGAATCATATTTTAATTGATTTATTCAATTTAAATTATATTTTATATATGTAAAGATTACAGTTAGCTGCGATATCAGGCCGTATCAGCTGATCGAGTAGATCAGCCGAATGAATGTATATATACATGTAGATGTACTGAACTGAATTTAACCGGAGTCCAAGCGGGTCATATCTTTTTCTCTTTTTTTTTACTACGTTTAACTCTCGCCAATACATAAACCAATAAATAATCAAATTATATTTTAATTTACTACAATATTTAGATTTGTTAGAATCAATTATAAAATATTTTAAGCTCCCTTTACAACCTTGTGAAAAGGAAAGCGGTCTCCAGATGATTCGGCGTGTTTTCTTAATGTTAATTTATATGTTTAGAGAAAAAAAAAATTTCTAAAACTAATGGAGCTTCCATCATATTGGAACAGACCACTCAATTGCATTCCTTCAATTAAGTAAGAAATTATTAGCAATTTCATAATAAAGATTACTAAATTAAGTAAATAAATAGGCGTTTTGGACTTACCTCAGCGATTTCAGCAGGAACGTCAAATTATAAATGTTATCTAATATTTAAAAACTTCATGTATTTATTTACTTTTTTTAATTAAGAAATATTTCGTTTGATAATGAGACGTTGGGCCTTCTAGCTTCTTATAATAGATCTGATTAATTATTTTTGTTAGTAGAAGAGTGTAATCGTAATCCGGTTATTGTGATATATCATGTTATATTTTCCTCATTCCTCATATCTGTTCTACGAATACACTCGCTAAGGATACACTCGTGCAGGCAATTAGTGAGAGACGAAGCTTTTAGGCTAAGTGCCAGCGATCGTTTTAAGTTTGTTAGGTAGGGCTAAGAAGGCGACTAACGAAGGCGACCGTAGAGCACTGCACTAATGACGTAGGCTACTGGAGGGCCCTTCACCCCAGCCCACTCCAGCCCGGAGGACCACAGCCTCTTGTCTCTTCTCCCTTCTCATCGTTTAATCGATTAGATCCTGATCGCTTCGATTCGAGGGATGGGGCTCTTTGGTGAACTTGTTGCGTGCTCAGCAGGTGTTCGGTTTTTAAGGACACGAAGAGCCCTGAGAGCTGAAGAACAGCCAAGTAACGACGTGGCACATAATGAAATTAAAAAAACCTGCTCTTGTTCAAAATAACAAATAATCTTTCAATAAGATTTCAATTAGACAAGATGTGCATTAATACCATTAATTACAATATAGCTTTAAGGGACCAAGGTATGCTCGAAATATTTTATTTAATCAGTTCACGTGATTTATC
>NW_027112056.1:1444602-1447317 GCF_000696795.3 Halyomorpha halys
TATATATGTGTGTGTGTTTAATTAAATATTTTAAATGTTTTTCTCACAAATCATAAGCAATAAAAAAATATGACGACAGAAACCTTCTGATCCCAGCCATGCCATAAGTTCTCACAACTTTTTTTTACAAAAAATCCTTCCTAGTACTGATCTATGGATTTCTTCCCTTTTATGGATACTTTATCATCTGTTGAAAGTTTTAATTGTTCATTAATAAAAAAAGGTTATTACTTCCGTCACGCGCCTTATAATACACAACCTGGGAAACTGTCACAGTCTTGGCTCTATCTATTTCAAATCGACACCACCATATCGAAAAACCATACTTTATAAAACACTTCAATAGTTTTGGATTAAATCTTTAGAGATGATAATAGGACAATTCAATTAGTCTTTAATTTTTTATAATAACGTTTATAACGACTACGGAAATAATAAAGTATTGGTTAAAGCTACGAATATTTTCAACCCCGTGATTATAGGAGACTTATCAATGTATTTATTAACGGATATAGCAACAACGGTTATAATGGCTAATTGGTTAAAACGATAATATAAGATTCATTTACTAGAAAATATGTTTATTATTCAATATTTACGTAGAATTACGTTCCTTCGTCTTAAACGTTAAACACTTGTTACTCCGCACTCTATAAATGCTAGAATGCAAGTATGAGCGCATTTAATTTTTTTAAAATAGTATTTATATAATACTTTAAGCCGAACGCACAATAATTAATAAAATCAGCCAATTTTATGATAAATGATTTTCTTATACATTAATAATTAATCAATTATAAAAATACATTAATAAACAAATATATTTTCATTGCTATTGTTACTATTCCAAATTATTCGTAAATTGTTATTATTAGAGAAGCTATTTTGTGTAATAAATTATTACTATTGAATACACGGGAGACCGCAGCCTAGAGCGGCCCATATCTAGTTTCAACCGCAAAGCTGAGGGAGTTATATTCCCGCCGTATAATGTGTCAGTCATCTTCCACGGCTGGCTTGATTTCAAATAATTTTTTTTTTTTTGTATTTAGGTTAATATAATTTTTCAATTCTCTGAATATTTCTCAACAACTGAAATTATATTCATTCAGTGAATCATATTACTACTATCGTACCAATTAAAAACCAAGAAACAAAGATCCAACCTATTAGAGTAGATTTTTAATTATGATTTACATGGTCATTAGCCATAAATGTTATCAACGAAATGAAGTGTAAATATATTTTTATATCATAAAAAATATCGTTTAGATGTTCATTAAAGAGGTTGTTTCATTATTCACTTATATTATTTGTGTATATTTGTTTCTTATTTTTTTTCTGAGCGTATAGCGTTTACATGCGGAAAATTTGACTGTGATATAAATTTTTCTCTAATCTATATATGGAATATAAGTGGTCAACAAAAAAATCAAAGCGTTCGGTGAAAGAGATCTAGCAATTTTCACTTTTTCCTATTCCAACTCCTGCATCTATTTTTCCTAGTTTCTCCTTTAATTATTTATAATATTTTTAAAAATCCTGTATTTATATATTTTTTATTATTTATTACAATAACGACTGATAATGTATTTCAAATTAGCAAAATTAATTGTATTTTCCAAGATCATTTTTTTTTTTCGAAATTCATCATTTATACCCTGCTGGAATATTTCAATGATTGCAAGACTGATTCGATATTATAGGCTGCTTACTCGTAAATTGGTTTGTTAAATTTGTAAAATCGATTCTATGAAGTGTTACTTCTGAATTTTAACAAAAAAGTTGCTATTACATCCCAGGTATAATTATACCTTGAATATGTAATATTACTTTTGTATGACTTTTACTTTTTAAGCTGGGTTGTTCACACTCCATTTTGCGAGATTTTTTTTATAATATATATTACATATATTGCTAAGTAAAAAAAAGACCTGGAAGTCCGAATCGTCGAAACACTTCTCTAAATTGTCGTTTGAAATTTCGTAAAATATTCTAGAATCTAAAAATCTCGCCCCATATTTAACTTTTAACGTATTTTTAACCTTCTAATACCTCCGTCATGGTTCCAACGTGTATATACCCCATTCGAAGAAGTTGGTGTTTTTACGTTTTATTCAATTTTTCTCATCTTTTCTTTATACATCCTTGTCTATTATTTTCTTATCTCTTCTTACCCTCGTCATTAGTTATGTTTACCAAATATAAATATTGTCGTATCTACTAATTACATCTTTGGTCTTACTTAACTTTATATTTTGTTTCTTGAAAGGCCAATCTGGACTTACGGAGTTGAGCTTTGTGGCTCTACTAAACTTTCAAATTTCTCTCGGATCCAATTCTTAACAATCCAAAATCCCTCGTAAAATCCTCAATAACCCTAGTTTGTCACCAATAAAATCATACATAAAGACCTTAATGTTCCATATTTAACCAAACTAGCTCGAAACAGATATAGATCCTTTCATTATAAACTCCCTAACCACCCGAACCCACTAGTTTCTAATCTTGCTTCCTTTTTCATTCCTGACAATCCTCCGAGATGTCTGAAAAGAAGATGACCACGAGACCTGCTAATGTAAAACGTCATTAGAGTGCTACCAATGGGTAGTTTCTCTACACGCCTGTATCACTCCATTATAAATGAGATCAAATTTACTGAATGTATTATATAATATACAGTTGTAAATTTCAATAAAGACATTAAAATAAAAT
>NW_027112056.1:1447367-1450908 GCF_000696795.3 Halyomorpha halys
GTAGGGCATTGTTTAGCTTATATATGAGAAGAAGATAGTTGGGGACATGGTTAGTGAAGTCTTACTTAAATTTAGATATTGTTTATTTATTCTAGTATTTTTCTTATATGTTTCATTAATTACCTATATTTTCTTATATAACTTTATATTTTTATTTCCTTAATTATGCTATTTTACTTCATTTAATTACTTGTATATACGTTTTATTTCTCACTTCTTTCATTACTTTAATTTAATTAATTTTCATTTCGTAGAATTATTTACTTTAATCGTTCTCTATATATTTTTATTCATTGGGTGTTATCTTGTGTTAACACTAATAAATACTTTTTTCAACTTTTTTGTGTTATTCTCTAACCACCACTCCGACCGTCTTCTCGTTTAAGTTATCCAAGGCCACCTATCTTCTATCATTATTTTCCAAGAGATATAACTAATTAACTCAGTGATATATCTCTGAATTGATTATTAAAAATAAATAAATTTTTTACGGTAAGAGATGATTACTGAGTTGTTATCTAGGCAATTAAAAAACTCTGGTTAAGGTGCGTTACTTAAAATATTTATAAATCGCTGCGGACTTTTAACTTAACAGGTTGAAAAAACACCCTGTTAATCCATTGATGCAACCGAGGATAAAAACGATGAAAGGCTTAATAAAGAGGATCTCACGTTTTCTTGGACGAGGTTCGAACTTGGAATGAACTTGATCAAAGTGCTTCCTCTCCTTCTATCGCCTGCATCCCCAAAACTTCCCTATCTTAATTATTTTCCCTTTTAAGGGTTCAAATCCCGAGATAATTCCTCAAAGGAAAAATTTTCCTTTTCGCTCTTGAATTGTTTAATTGCTAAACGTTGGGAAGAATTTCGATTAGTTTAACCACATCGGATAATGGTTTCATAATTCGTAAGACACCTTAGCTCTTTCTTTTTTTTTTTTTTTAATAATTGATTTATTGATATTTACAACTGTATACATATATACACATCAAGTAAATTTGTTGTAAGTGATATTATGACATGAGGAGAATCTATCCATTGATAGAACTCCAAAACATTTCTAAAGGAGAAGATCTAGAGGCCACCTTCTTTTCAGACGCCTAGGAGGATTATTAGGTAGTGAAGGAGAAACGAGTTGGTTTGGGTGGTTGGGAAGTTTATTATGGAAGGATTGGTGTCTGGTTCTTGCCAAATCGGCAACATAGGGGACATTGAGGTCCTGATGGATGATTTGATTTGTGACAAAGTAAGGAGCATTAAGGATTTTACGAAGGATTTTGGACTGTAAGGATTGGATTCGAGAGGAATTAGATGGTTTAGTGGAGCCCCATAGCTCAACTCCGTATGTCCAAATAGGCCTTATAATAGTCATGTAGATCAGTCTTTTGTAATGGATTGGAAGTTTGGACCGTTGTCTAGTAAATGTTGTAATAGTCGGAATCGACGAGCAGTTTCCTGTCTTTTTAGTCTTGTATGAGGATTCCATGTCAGTCGTTTGTCCAGATTTAGTTCTAAGTAACGGATCTGTTCAACAAGAATAAGTGGGGTATTATTAAAAGATACTGTAGGGCAAGACGAAGGTTTATGAAGAAGGGTAAATGTGATTTGGTGGGATTTACTGGAACTTATTTTAATCCTCCAGTTTTGGCACCATTCTTCGAGGGTGGTGATGTGGGATTGGAGGGTTTGGGATGTCAGCTGTAAACATTGTATAAAGGATAGGACCAAGGATACTACCCTGAGGTACACCAACAGACTGAGGAAACAGGGATGAATAAGCGCTGTTGCGATTTACTTGAAATAACCTGTCTGAGAGATAAGAACGGATAATGAGATAATATTTAGGGGGTAGGAATTTACGGATCTTGTATAGCAGTCCTGGGTGCCAGACCCGATCAAAACCTTAGCTCTTAAATGTTTATTTTTAAGGTTGAGACAAAAAGTAATGATTTGACACAAAAAGAGAAGAATGTCCTTAGCGGTAGCCATCTGAATTATCCAAATTGACTCATGTGGTTCGCGAAATTTCGAAGGCACTGGGGCAATGGCGCGAAATTCAATTGACTTTATTGACTACTGAACAAAACCGATTAATAATTAAAATTATTTTATTAACGAGTTAGTAGGTCTTCTTCTTCATTTAATTTGAATAATTCATTGATTTCGAAGGATCATAAAAAATTAGGATTATTTTTTCACATTTGAAAACAAAAATGCATCTGATACTTCTTTAAATGAGATTCACATAAAGCGAATATTAATCACAAAGTAAATATGAATTAATTCATGTTTTCATTCGAAATTAATTTCGCTTGTACTTTGATCACACTAGCTTGATTACATTATATGTAGTTAATCGTTGAGGAATAAAATTTACTGGTGGAGGAGAGAGTAAGCATGTCCAGGTCTATGAATTTGAGTATAATTAAGCCAAAAGAGTAGAAGTAAATTGATACTACATCGGGAGGGCCGTTCATAGCCGAGAAAGTTAAAGCACCAACTTTGACTTGCTCATAATAGCAGCGGCGCCCGTTCGTATAATATATACGGTCTGAAAAGTTGACTTTCATTTCTATGGTAGTCCCACGAAATGAAAACTTAAACTTAACTTAATGATTTGAATAGGGTGCTAACCTGAAGATAACAAATCTTCCTACCGTATTTCAAAAATGATAAGGAATTTAAAGACCTTAATGTATTGTTCTATGTAAAGCTGTAATTTTTATTTTTATTTTATTTATTTTTTTTTTTTACTTAAATCTCGTATATTGTTTTTCATCTCAATGAAGAAAACGTATAACTTAAACGTTGGCGTGCATTACAAAAAAAAATCAACTAATCTTCATTACTTCATTTTACTTTTTTTTTCCATATTACAGTGTATAAATTTGTATTTGTATTTAATTTAGTATTGTTTTTAACTGTCCCGTATATTTTTGTGTAAGGATTCTTTCAGATATAAATATGTAAACATTGGTTATCGACGTTATATCAATCATCTGTATAAGTTGTATAAATTGTATATAATCGGCGAGGATAAGCCTTCTAAATTTTTTTGTTTTATGACCACTTGTGAGATTGTACATCGACCAACGTACCTGCTGTGTCTGTTTCAAAGGTAAGAACGTAAAGGTACCACGGAAGGTGGGAGTGTCATGCTTCACAAAGTGTTCAAATTATAGCTACTTTTTAAATATTGTTTTATTTTCCAATTTTATGTCTCCTTTTCCCGTTTTAAGTAAATGTTTCAAAAGTGATATAGGGGTTTTGGGATCCCCTCACGCTCTCTAAGTTCCATGGCGTAGCCTTTGACTGTAGCTAGACTATACCACCTTAGCTGGACTCATATCAACATCTTATAATACCACAAGGCAATCAAAGGGAGAAGACTCAGTGAAGTATATATAATACGTTTCATGTATTATATATGTATTAATTTTAATAATACATGTATGTAAGTACTAATTTTATTTTAATGAAGGGTACGGAAAAAAAAGGGATCGATTGCCTTTCTATATTTTTTGTGCTATGGTCTTTATAT
>NW_027112056.1:1451439-1452483 GCF_000696795.3 Halyomorpha halys
TTAATATTGTTACAATATTAAAAATACAATTTAATTATATAGCATATATAATATAGTAATCTTAGGATTTTTCTAGCATCGTTTGGAAGTTTTTATGGTAAACATTAGAAGATCAGGAGAGGATTGTCGGAAAAGAAGTATTCACTATCATTTGTAATGACTTAAATTTCATTTGCGTAAATAGTAAAAAACACGGGATATAAACCAATACCCTGAGGTACACCAGTTTTTATATCAGTTAATCTAATAAGACTGTTAACTAGCTTAAGCATTTCTTTCTGATAATATAAGAATGATGTTTATTTGTCAAACTTAGTGTCTTGATGTCTAAAACATAATTTTTTTTTTGTTTTATTTTTCTACATTTGTACAAAGCTTCCCTATAGTATGTAGTAATAATATTCTTCTATATATACTTCTAAGGATACACGAGAGGAGAGATTTCTGTATTTAAAGACCCATTCTCTTCATCAGTTCAAAAGGACTAGCAAATATTTTCCTTTTTTAGATTTAATTCTGCGGAGGAAAGAATATTACGAGTAGTGTTTGGGTGTTTGAGATGGCAATGACAGAAGGGGTCGCGGAAAAACTCTGTACCTTAAGTTAGCTTATTGCCGATAACTCAGGACAGTTTCATGAGAGTATTTAGTGAGATTTCGGGACTTCTGTCTGGACGACAGCGCCGATTTAAGACTTCCTCTCGGGCAAGTTCCCAGCTCATATCGACTCTTCCCTCACCGTCAGTAAATTCCCAAGTTAGTAGAGCCCGACACAATATGGCTGCCAATTTGGACTGCCACGGTCCAACGCAGCCTTAAGTTGAAACCCCTCTGTTACGGACTTGTGACCCTAAGTTAGGTGTTTGGAGAAGGTTATACGTTGCCAACTTGTCTTAGTGTCGTGGATATTTAACGATCTTTACGTGGAACTAATCATGTCTTTGCAAAATGAAACTACTAATATTTTTTTTAATTATGTAAATTATTCTAATATACAGTTCTCTCTTTCCTATTTTTAATTAAGTACTGAAGTAATTACGTTATT
>NW_027112056.1:1455651-1461253 GCF_000696795.3 Halyomorpha halys
TTTTTAAAAAAACATTCAGGGTTATTACTTTTCTAATAAAAATGTTCCAAAATGAATTTTTTTTAAAAAAACATCCACATTACGAAATACTTTGAGAATATATTTCAGAAATATATATACAAAACTATACTAAGAGAGAATTTTAAAGAATAGAGATTCATTTCAGATGATGGAGGGAAAAGGGGAAGTTCGCTATAGGACAGAAGTCAAGAGGCTATTAGAACAAAGTCCAGGCAATGTAAACAGGAATCAATCTCTTCTATTTACAGAGGAAGGGGGTTGGGGGCTGGTGTTATCCACATTTTCAATCTTATAGAGAAGGGAACCTAGGTCGTACTTGAGACCAAGAGGGTCGGTCCAATGGATTCTCAACTCCAATGTTCTTCGACCTAACTCTTATATATATTTAGAACATTGTCTACTCCATTTATGATAATAGTAACAAATCCGAGGGTGAATGAAATAGGGGATATTTTTTCCTTTTATAGGTATTCTATGTAAATTACAAACAGTAAACTATTATAGTCAGTTAATTATGCACCACTTCAACGTATAATGATTATACTTTGCCCAAACTTCTAATGAACGAACAAGATCCCTAAAGCCAAAAAGAGTTTAATGAAGAATAATAAGCCCGTATAATGCAACTATAAATATTTCTTTCATAATTTTTTACTCCTTTTTCTCTGTTTCAACAAAAAAAAATAGTATTTTTATTTGAAATAAGAACAAAAAATATGGTTTGTAATAAGATTGAAGAAGACTAAACTAGAGGAAGGTGAGAACCATGAGATGTGAAAATCGGGCCCATGATTAACTAATCCACGAGACCATTTTGGAGCGGAATTGCACATACTAGCTTTCTCCGATTCCGGAAGTTCCGTTGTCCCTCCCCAGCGACGTGACCATGACCTAGTACTTCCGCTTTACTGGGTAGTAATATTTGAATGGTTTCTCTAGCAACTGCATAGATAAATAATTTAGTTTTTAGATTATTTCTGTTTTCTCTAATTATTCTTTTGAAATTACATAGAGCTACTAAGTAAAATATTAATGGCCACACTAATTTTTTTTTTCATTCTTTAATTTATTGACTTAAATGTTTATTTTCTATCTGGATATACGGAGTAGATCTTTGGGGATCCACTAAAACTTCGAATTTCTCCCGTACTCAATCCAAAATCCTCAATTTCCCTTAATTTGTCACAACTAAAATCATACCTAAAGACCTTAATGTTCCATATGTACACGATCTAGCCCGAACCAAATATCATTCCTTCCATTATAAGCTCCCTAACCACCCAAACTAGTTTCTAACCTTGCTTCCTCATCCATTCCTGACAACCCTCCGAGGCGCCTGAGACCTTGAATGTAAAAACGATTTTAGAAAGCTATCAATAGATAGTTTCTCTACACGCCTGTGTTCATTATAAACTTACAGTAAATTTACTAAATGTATTATTATGTACAGTTGTAAATCTTAATAAAGATATTTAAAAAAAAATTAATTGTCATCACAACTAGTTAGTTGACATTTTAAAGATTACTGTAAGTCATGTTAATACTGCAAGTAATTTTTGCAAATATATATATTTGTAGATTTATGTTCACTTTATTTATCATATTTATTATTTTTATATTTGTTCATTTTGTGGGAGGAGTGACAATAACACCAAACCGGGTGGTCACTATTGAAGATAGATCCCAAAGGATAGGGATTTTTTTGAGATCCTAAATTCATATTTTCAATTATAACACCCTAAAAAACGTCATATAAATCTTAGAAGTTTAGATTTTTATCAATCTTTAGGCCGTAAAATCTTTTTTATGAAGTAATTAATCGAATTAATTTCAAGAAAAGTCTCTTCAATATTTTTTTTTTAATCTATTTTAATAGTTCATTAGAAAATAATTAAAAAGTGATATTTTGATATTTAATATTTTAATATTTAATTAAAAAGTTAATATTTTAATAGGTAGCTTTATTTAAACAACTTCACGTATTAATAAATTACTCTAAATAATTAAATAAATCACTAATGCTTTTAATGACACAAACGAAGCGCGTATGCAATACGTTTTCAATCATACCAAAAAATAAATCTGGTATTCTAATTATTTAATATATTGATAATTAGTCTTTTAGCGCCAATAAAACTATTGTTTAAAAAGCTAATAGAAAATAACATTGAAATAGAATATCCATGAAACAGGATAATTTAAATTCCAGGAATCCTGTATAATATTTTGGAAGGTTAATTAATGTTTGTTAAAATTTGATATGTGTAAACGGCTCTTGTTTAGGTTTCCTGAAATGAAATAATGTTTATTGATGAATTTAAAAATAATATTTTAAAAGGGAACAGTTTCTTATTACATAGTCCTCATGGTCCATTAAGCAAATTAAGTATTAAAAAAAAACATTGTATTTTTAATAATTTGCTGGTGTAAAAAGTTTGGTCTTGTTTAAAGAAGTCAAGCATTTTGGTCATTAACGCCTATAGATTTTTATAATTATAAAGCTACACACACAGACATTACTTGATAAATACAAAATGTCTCGTTTACTTAATATCAACAATTCATATTTCATAAGATTGTAGATAAATCTATTAGAATGCAGACAATTTGGTAAAATAAATATATTTTTTTAAATTTATTTATTTAATGTAATTTACATCTGTACAAAATAATACAATAAGTAAATATACAGTATGTTTCATATACACTTGAAAATTTTGGGAAGGAACCACCCGTTGGTGGTACTTCAAACATTAATTTAAATTAGAAGGTCCCGTGGCCATCTTTTTTTCAGACGCATCGGAGGAGAATGAAAAGACGCATATCTGTTTTGGGCTAAATCTGCAACGAATGGGATGTCTTTGTGGATGAGTTTATTTGTAACGTAATAAGGATCATCAAGGATTTTACGTAGGATTTTGTATTGTAAGGATTGGATGCGGGAGGAATTTTATGGTTTGGTGGAGTCCCAGAGCTCAATTTCATATGTCCAAATTGGTCTGATTAGTGCGTACTAATTTTTTTAGTGAATGGGAACTTTAGAGCGTTTGTCAAGTAAGTGTTGTAGCAATCGAAATCTACGAGCAGTTTCTTGTCGTTTCAGTCTTGTGTGAGGATTCCAAGTAAGTATCTTGTCAAGATGGGGTCCTAAGTATCGGATCTGTTCAACAGGGGTTAGTGGAGTATTTAGAAAGGATACTGCAGGACAGGAGGGTAGAGGTTTACGACGGAGAGTAAAAGTAATCTGATGGGATTTAAAATAAATTTAAAAGTGAAGAAGACATATTTTGAGCAGAACATTATTTTATTTATTTTTTTTTTTTTGAAAAAGTAGCTAGTCAAATTTTTCGCTTCTCACCTTTAAAATAAAATCATCTACAGTGATAATATAAGTTATACCTTCATTAGTAATTAGTAATTAGTAATAATGGGCTATTTAACTTATTAATGGACACGGGGTTAGTTGTACAGTACCCGCAATACTCAACAGTTGCGCGGGCTTAGGATCCTAATACCTTTAACAGAGGCAAGCTTTTTAATATTTATTTATTTAATTTTAAGTGTTTAGATGGTTAGGGTTGCTTACATTGGAATTAAAAATTTAGTAGATTACAATTGACAATTTACAAAGTAACAATACAGAGTAAGAAATTTACATTTTACAAAGTTACAATTACAATTGATATTGTTAGTAAATTAATATATTATGCATCCGCTTATACATGATTGAATTACAGTTAGACTATATGTGATCATAGATAATTAATATTTAAAAAGTTTTGTTGTTGGAATCTTCTCTCATGATCTCCTGTAAATCTGAAGAGAATCGGTGTGATTCGTGTGCAATATATTCAGTAAAAATGTATTTTTTACATGTATAGTATGTAAAAAACTATTTTCCAAGTTACCAATTAACCACGTTATCTATGAGAGTAATTAAAACTTCCAGTTTCTTTTATACCTTAGTAAACTTAAGAAATTAATTGAGCTTCTCATTAGTAAAATTCATAAACTAGATCTTACTTATTTATCAGTTGTTCAAACTCGTCTCTTGTCTACCAAGTCGTCTGAAATTGGGGAAACGAAATGTATTTCTCTGTTTCAAAACATTCAGAATCATAGGACCACCAGACCAACCTGTTTGATTTTTTTTTCTTTTGTGGTGTGTATATTAAGGACTGTAAAATATATTGTATTACCATAAATTGCGTCTTAAATTTCTAATATCTGGTAAACGTTGCATTGATTTTTGATAGTCCAAGGAATGCCTAAGACTTCAATGCCGTGACCAATTACTGCTTGAATGTAGTTGAATTTTGTTATAGTTTTAATATAAAAAGATATAGATATTATAGCATTTATTAGGCTTAGTTATACGAGACAAAAATATTAATAAAAAAGTGATTTACAAAGCTGCAAAGAAGTGTAAATAGGACTAGTGTGGTCTCAAACAAGTTCTTATTCCTTAACTTATTCCACTGCTTATTGCTAGTTATGCTTATTCAGAACTTCATCTGTTTATTTTATAAATATAAAGGTATTTAATTGGTGAACTGGTAAACACACAATTAGCCTTTGGAAAATAATCCAATTATAATAACAATTTTGCAGAACTCAATAAACTAATTAATTAACTTATTTTTGTATAATTGCCTTCAGCGAACATCCTGGCATCCCGATTAAATCTCGAAACGGATTTTGTAGTGAAAATAAAGCCACAAATTTACAATTAGTGAATTAATATAATAATGAGAATAAAACAGGATTATACAGAAAATAACAAAAATAAGGATCCAATAATATCTATTACTCAGCTTACACATACATTACTAATTCTATGTATTAAATAAATTATGTGGAGTTGAGAACAAATATGGTCATCATGAATCAAAATCAATTATAGGGAATCATAAAAGAAAGTACCCAGTTACATATTTCCTTTTTAGTTTCTTTTTTGATTGATTTATTCGTTAGTTCTTCAGGTAAGCGATTGAACAGATATGGTACAATACAGATTAAGATACGTTAATGAAATTAAAAATAACTTACATAAGTAAATTTAAAAAAAATTAATTAATGAATTTATAAGTCTTACTTTTTATTAAATTGATATATTTAAATTTTGACGCGTAATAGGGTTTCTTAAGTACTAAATACTGATTCAATATCGTTAATAGTAATAGTAGTTAATAATAGTAACAGTTATATTAGACCAGAATGAAGCAGTTATCATTGAATAATCGCTTGTTTAATTTCATTGTTAGATACTTTTTTAGGGGGCCCCATTCTACCTTTGAGCTACAGACAGCTAAGGTCTAATAGTTTTTGCCAGCTCTGCGCGTTAAAATGCTCTTATTAAAAAAACAGCCTTGTGTGCACGATCACCTTTTGCAAATCAATAACTCTTTGTGCACATCGCCGAAAGAGTAAACTTCGTAAAAGTTTACATAATTTAAACGTCAGCGCTTGTTGGTTTTAGCCCAACTAATTGCCTTTGAAGCAGTCACGCGACGCGATATAAAACGATTATCGGATATCCTCGTGTAAACAGCAACAAGGGAGGAATATGTGGTGTGAATTT
>NW_027112056.1:1462928-1463824 GCF_000696795.3 Halyomorpha halys
TACTAAACAGCTCAATATACAAGCATTAACATGAACGCAAACGCATGAATTCCACCCATACTTGTAATAATTGGACTGATGGCCAAATCAATTAAGAGCTACTACTCCATAGTGAATATATAGTGTCAGAGAGTATTCAAAGTATTTTATTATTATTTATGTAGATAAATTATTTTAAACATTTTAAAACTAATTTTTTTTTTTACTTAACGGATGCAAAGAATATGAACATAAATTACAAAACATATCATTAAGAAGTTAACACAGGATTAAATAATATGGAGTATTACAAATTAAAACAATATTGGAAATAATTATTAATAGGTTAATAAACAGTTAAAAAGTATAAATATACAAACTATAGGAATATATATAAGTCTGTGCAACTACAACCCATAAAGGGTTAGGGGTGTAGCACTTTGTAAGGGTTGTTACCATACCAACGGTTGTGCAAGGGGATGAGTTAGTCAGAATCAAACGTGACCGAGTTTATTAGGCTGGACCGACCCAGGATAGCTTCCTAGCCCACAGGGCTGCCTCGCGGCTACAGTGAAACAGAAAATAATTATCTGCAATATCAGGATTCAAAGTCAGCACCAAATTACCTTGGGTTCGGTAGCCCTCTGAGGTCTACTCAGCTTCATTATGTGGTTAACCTTAATTAGGTAATATATATATTCACACACACAGTATTGTTCTACATAAAAACCAAATATTAAAATTATATATTAAAGTGTTGCCCTCCGATTCACTCGAATACCCACCGTGCTATTTCCCTCCTGTCGATTATGAGCAAAATCCTTTTTTTTTTTTTTTTTTTTTATTAATTTAAGTGTTTCGACCACTCGGGCCATTTACACTTGATTTACAAATTCTATTACAATTGGCATGTTCAT
>NW_027112056.1:1463874-1464842 GCF_000696795.3 Halyomorpha halys
GAATCTTTTGTTTTGAAGGTGTTTTTTTAACAATTTAAGAAAAGCGAATGTTTCTTTACTATTATAAGGTTGTGATTTTATCGAATAACTTCATTGTAGATACTATGTATAAATAATATTGGACTTAGGAAAAATCAGGTTTAATTCAATAGTTATATTAAATGTTAATAATAGCAGTGACCGACTTGTACATACAACGGATTGATTCTTATGGGACCACCACTCTAGATAAGTATTGCTGAGTGCTTCCGAACAAGTACCAAGGTTTTAACCGACACTAACAGATCTGCTGGGGCCTTCGGTGGTATCACGATTGCCATAAAAAGAAGTGGAAAATTATGAAAGTATTGTGGAGACCAAAGCGTCGTATTCACATCGATCTCGAAGCCCACAACATACTTCAGATAAGAGATAGTCCTAAACTGTGATTTTGAATGGCAAATGAATTAAATATTAGAATCAATAGAATAACAACGGTAAAAAGTACCCCCAATCCCATATCATATTAATTAATATTATGTTATAGTTAACATGTTTTGATCCATAAGCTCTATTTTATAAAACTATCTTTATTTGTAAATAATTGTAAATATAAACTAATGTTATTCCGACGTGATTTTATTGTCTAAACACTCTGCATGACACATAATTAACATAGCTTAGTAAATTGGTGAACACGACAACTTTGGAAAAAGATATTCAATGACATTCAATGATAATATCTAGCATACTATAGCAAGGAGGTCTGTGGTATTCTTGGTATTAACAGATAAGAAATACATTTCTAAGAACTGTAGGTCGGTTTCCATAAGGAACAGATATAATAGAAATGGAAATAGAGAAACGTAAATACTTAATGAATGCTATTTATTTCCGGTTTATATACTTCCGGTATCCCTATCCGCCTTAGAACCGCGGTTAGAAACATATCATTGGTTTTAATTATTCAACCCAAAAATTTTATTTTT
>NW_027112056.1:1466877-1467938 GCF_000696795.3 Halyomorpha halys
GAGACCTTCTAGTTTAAATTAATGTTTGAAGTACCACCAATGGGTGGTTCCTTCCCAAGATTTTCAAGTGTATATGAAACATACTACATATTTACTTATTGTATTATTTTGTACAGTTGTAAATTACAATAAATAAATAATTAAAAAAAAAAAGTATAACATAATTTGCTGAACTTGATAGTACTACGTGCAATACTGTAACAGTAAACATAAAATAAAAAATAATTTCGGAATTATTATTCCAAGCCTAAATAAATTTAAAAACTGCCACGTGTTAATGTGGGATTTAGAACGTATATATTTATATCACATTTATTTTTTTATAATAATTTCCAAAAAAAAAATGTTTTTTTATATATCTATGTATCTAAAATCTGCTAAAATAAATCAACAACCAATGCCAAGGTATCTTCTTCTATAAGTTATTATTAATTACACGTATTAATTAGGAAAGTGGTTTTACTAAGATTTACAAATGTGTTGCATACGATACACAGTGATATGAAATTGTTTTTTTTTTTATTATTCCAGAATTATATGTACTACCAGAAAAAATTGATAACTACTTTACTAACTTATAGAAAAATGCCCAGAAATCACATCTTACAGATCAGATATCATCGTTTTGAAACGCCCCCGCTTGGAGAACATTTTATTGATGTTTGACTAAATTTTTTCAAACAAATGTTGCTTTGCTTCTTGAGCATCTTAGTGGTTATTCTATAAATATTCATAATTTATATTTATATCATCTAACTCATAAATTTATAGATGTACTTCAATTTTTCGACCAATTGTTTAGAAATAAAGATATCACTCTAAAAATACATCGCTTTATTAACCATTATCAGGCACTTTTTTATCAGTGTATGTATAGGAAATAAATATGAGATATTTTTGAGTAGATTATTGAAAGATTCGAAGTTTCGAAGGTAGCTTATATTTACTCAAGATATTGAGATAGCAAAGAACATTCGTCTAATGAATTATGATTTATTACTTGAAGATAACCAAGAGCTGTTTTTACAATCTTTTTATTGCTCAATTCTAATTTACAATTT
>NW_027112056.1:1467988-1468504 GCF_000696795.3 Halyomorpha halys
TGTTTTATGTAGTTCCAATACTATGGGAATATTTTGGAACGTTTTGATATTATTCAAATATCAAGCAAAATCCTTAAAAAAATCTCTTTTTAAAACGCTATAATGCTATAAAAACAATCCAATCCTTGATTCATATCATGTTATTCCAGACCATCGAGTGGTTGCAATATCTTCCATATTGGAGCACGGAATGTACTGTATGGGAATCTTCCTCGATGTTGAACATGCTTTTGATCGAGTCTGGCATCCAAGACTGCTCTATAAACTTCGAATTTCCTCCCCCTACATATTTCCTATTAATCCGCTCCTACCTCTCTAATAGAACCTTAAAAGTAAATCACAACCTAGCCAACTACCGGTGTTCCTCAAGGTAGTATCTTAGGTCCCATTCTTTATACGGTTTATACAGCTGACATCCCATCCCACCCTAACACAGTCCTAACAACATACGCTGATGACACATGTATACTTTCTGTAAACAACGACCCAACTAATGCATCACAAACACTACAGGCA
>NW_027112056.1:1468789-1470055 GCF_000696795.3 Halyomorpha halys
GGCTGGCCAACCAGTTGAGGCCATTTGGGTTGATCGTCGATCGCTCGCAATGTCTGGAATGCAAGGTGGAATTCGGTATAGCATGGACTTTGAAGGCTGTTTTTACAATCTTTTTATTGCTCAATTCTAATTTACAATTTCGCTTTAATAATAGCATTTTTGACTTCGTAGTTTAATATATATATTTTTTTTATTTTGCATTTGATGTTGGACGATCCCAGAACAGAGAATAACCACAGTCGACGGTAAAATACGTAAAATTCAAAATTAAATTGTTTCTTTTTTTTGTCAGATGTGGCTCTGAGAAAAGCAGCTTATTCAATAAATTAATTCGTTCAACTGTTTCATTGAAATCGGATCTTCTCTTTATTAATGAATTTTTATCTGTTATAGATATTGTTAGAAATCAAGGGATGTTCCAGATCTACCAGTCAAAGTTTTAATTATAATATTTATTATTATTGGAAGATTAGTTTTATAATAAATCTTGGATAAAACATATACACTACAGGCACACATAACATCTATTGAAGAATGGTGTAAAAACTGGAGAATCAAAATAAATCCTGACAAATCCCACCAGATCACCTTTACTCTTTGTCGTAAACCTCTGCCCTCCTGTCCTACATTATCCTTTCTAGATACACCACTAATGCCTGTTGAACAGATTCGATACTTAGGACTCCATCTTGACAAGAGATTTAATTGGAATCCCCATAAAAGACTGAAACAACAAGAAACTGCCCGTAGTTGTTGCATTACTAATGCCACAACAACACCTACTTGACAAACGCTCTAAACTTCTCATTCACTACAAAAAATTATAATATACTATGGTATTTAGACCAATTTGGACATAAAGATAATAATGGTAAAAAATAATAAAAAATTTAACATAAAGAGGAAGTAAGAATTAAATTATTCCATAAAATTAGTTTATATATAATCTTGTCACTTCTTTGAGACTGTTTTAATTGTTTTTTATTAATTATAAATTATTTGTATCCAAGTGAATTCTCAAATACTCTTTATTGTTACTTTAAATGTCCCACGTTTCGGCCAGCCTGGCTATGCTCAAAGGCAATCTTAAATATAAATTTATACCATATATCCAACAATTGACAACATTTTGCAAGATTTTCTGCCTAAGTTAATAAATTTAGTCAAATCGACCTATTTTGTCACATTTCTATTAAATTTGAAAACTTTCAATTACAGATTTAATTTACACTTCTGTGTGTGTGTATATATATATATATATATATA
>NW_027112056.1:1470105-1473822 GCF_000696795.3 Halyomorpha halys
ATATATAGAGAGAGAGAGAGAGAGAGAGAGAGAGAGAGAAATGGTGTGTGGGATAAATAAAGACACAGGTGTTATGGTTGTTAACCGGTTGTTGAGGATGAAGACCAATGTCCGGCTGTGGAGTGGAATGCAAACACGAGGGACGTCTCTCCTCACCGCACGGCCGCACACGTTGACACGGCGAATTACTTATGCCGGTTATGGATTAATCCAACGGCGTGGGACTAACATCGCTTAGAATACTGCATCAAGATGGATTGGGTTAACCAAGTAGTTCTTCATGCTTCCGAACAATATAATATATTGACTATAGCTTTTAATCATTAGTTTAAACAATCGATTAAATTAAATTAAAATTAGCTCAAGATTTACTCGGGTCAGTATTATCCAGTGGATTGAACTTTCACGGTAGAGATTTTTTTTTAAATTTTTGGTTTCTTCCAAATTAAAGAGAACTCTTAAGCAAAGGTAGATGGAGAAGGGAGGAAAAAATGCGTTTGTTTAATGTAGAGAATTATAAACGATAAAGACTATATGTTAAGTAATTATAGATCAATATTTAAAAATATTTCCATATGAATATTTTTTATGAATATTGTTCCAAAAAACGTTTTACTAATGAGATAGACTGTTACGGTTGCCATAGTGAAATAAAAACACTAGTAATATCTGTGTAGACAAGCGATGTTATGATATGAAATGGTGATAGTTTATCAGGCCCTGTGTCTTGTCTGTTCGTATCGAAATATCACTTTATATGATCGTTAATGTATTTTTTTGAAAAATTATGGTGTCTTACTTCACTGGGCGGTCATTAACACTAGAAGTGTGGATGGATATAGTGCAATGCGTGACAGCGTTTCTTTAGCCCATCCTGGATATAAGAGTGGTGGCAGGGGTCATCTTCATACTTCTGGGGAAGGTGAGATGGTGACCGGAAAGGAAATATCGGAAAACCTTGTGTTCTGCCAGGAGTACACCCAAAGACTACGAGGGATTTGAATTGAACTTTATTTTGTTTTTTATTTTAAATTCCTCTATTGTATAATAATGTAAATTTAGTTAGTAAGGTTAAGCATTTAAGTTGAGGTCAAGTCAACCCATAAGTTTTAATTGTTTTATTAATTGATAAGAATTTTTTTTTTGTTTTTCATTCTGCGTACATATATTTCTTCTTATTATTAAACTTTTTTACATATAGTTCTGCTGTTCTATTAATTTTCCTATGATTTTATTTTGTTGTTGTTCACTGAATATTACGATAATTTAACAGGTGGGTAGATAACACCCCAAGGTTTTCTGTTATCTACATGTAAAGGTATTCGCCAGTGATCATAACTCGATAATTGTTTATATAGGGGTATATTGTAGTTATATTGTGGGCATATTATTTCGGGGTTTTGGTTGTTTCCAAGGGAAAAAACTATATTTATTTATTTTTTCTCTTTACCTCACCCCCTTCTCCGCTGAGCGTGGGACAGTATAAACGATAACACATATAACTAAGGATAAGTCAAAATTTGTGATTATAAGACTTTCTAAACTGATAAAATAAAAATTAATTTTAGGTGCTTTTTCCCTCGAGTTTCTGTTCAATCGTTTTACAAATGACCAACACTCTTGAACGCTTTACCAAAGTAGCTTAGACAATATAGAACAGATATGAAATAGAAAACAGCCTTGAAAACTTCCTAAAACGAATAGTTTTCTAGAATTTTTTTTAACGAAACAGATCAATTAATAGTTTAGATAAATAAAGTTGGTATCCATTTTAGTCTCATTTTTTTTTCTCACCATTCTAAATATTATTATTTTAAAGATCATATTATTATATACAAAAGTAAAAAAAAAACATTTATTTGCCTGAAGGGCATTTTAAGTTAGGTCGTGAGATCCTCTGTGTGCTGGGGAACACTGTGGCGCTTATTCACCGTCTGCGATATCACGAGTGAGAACGGACCTTTCTACTAGTGACAAATGGTTGAGTTTAGACAGTGACTAAACCCCTTCCCTTGGCGAGCACGTCGACCAAGGAAACAGTGTCTTTTTTTTCTTAAAGGCAGGTTTTGTCTCAAGACATTTTTATCCTATTTATAAGTCCGACATTTCGGCCAGTTCAGCCATCCTCAGGGCATTTTAGAACTAAATCATTCAAAAAGAACTTCATGCAGGCTAGTCTGGCCAGGTCCGTCCAACAAATTACCCCAATTAGTCTATTTTCACATTAAAATTAAAATTATTTATCACAGTTCGTGATTATTTATCACCTTATTTGTTAAAAATTTATCACAAAAATATTGTATATTGTATTATATTATATAATATTTTTGTGATAAATTTTTAACTTAGGAGGTGACTGTGATAAATAATTTTTATTTTAATGTGAAAATTGACTAATTAGAGTAATTTATTGGATTGACCTGGGCAGAATAGCCTACATGAAGATTTTTGGAGCATTATGTTGTTATTTATTTATTTTTTTTTTTCGTGAAACCTATTAAAAGTTGAAGTAATTTTGGTCTTAATTTTTTCTGAATACATCGTCAGGCCTCAACAGATTTTTTTTAAAACGTAGAAATAGTTTATTGCACTTTTAGTGAATTTTTTCTTGAAATAAAGTATTATTCGTTTGAACGTTTTTGAAATATTATGACGCTAGTATCAGTTATTTTGAAGGTAATAACTGGAAGTTAATGAGTCCTTATTGCTCTTCAAAACCGGTCGCACTTCCCTTAATTTCTAGTTTTGAAGATATATTGTTTAGTGTAAAAAAAAAAAAAATACATCGAACGGTGATGGGACTTTTGCTAAATTTTCAGAATTTTCCGGGTTGGTTCTATGCTCTTCTGAGTGCTTATCAATGTAAAGCATTAAATTATTAATTAATTAATTTGATATAATACAACTACTTTTTTTTGGTTTTGTTTTTTATATATACACTACCTTTAGTAATATATCCTTATTTGCTGAGAGAATTTAAAGATTTTATTTTTCTGATTAAGGGAATTTTCTTTTTTTTTTTTTTTTATTCTGCATCAAAAAAGGAATAAAAAAAAATAAAATACCTGCCCATTGAATGGAAAGGGGACACAAAGGAGGAATTCGAGTGATCATGCGAATGACATCAGTCCTTTAATCAGGATTTTTGTCAGAGCTTAAAGGATCACTGGACAATATCATTCTCATCCCTTTTCTCTCTTTTATGTTTGTGTGTGTATATGTAGGTGTATGTGAGTGTGTATGCGCGCTCACAGGGTATACTAGTTTTACAAGATTATATATTATAATAGGGAATGGTCGAATCTTTGTCTATAATTAACTTTTCAATAACTGGACTGATTTAAGTGTTTTTTTTTTCAAAATGTTCCCTTTCACCACGAGAAGGCTTAAAGATCGTAAATTCCACAATTTCTCCTGCAAAGTTATGAACAAAATTATAAGATTTTGGCACGTAGCTCAGAAAGTATATGTTTTACACAGTTATTATATACCAATCAATTCGTCTCTTTTTGAAGAATAAGAAAAAAATATTACTGATTCCTTAAATAATATTATTTCAAAATTTTTTGAGACAAGGTAATTATTTATTAAATAAAACCAAAAATTGTATCAAATACTGTCTCAACACTTTATTTCTTACTAGTCCAACGTTTCGGCTATTCCAGCCATCTTCAAGGACATCTAAATATTCAACAGCTTATATTATATCTTTATTTT
>NW_027112056.1:1474552-1490705 GCF_000696795.3 Halyomorpha halys
TTATAAATTAATGTGAGGAGGAGATTTGTATTAGAGGTATGTTATATTATATTATATAGTGAATAATGATGGTTATAAATGTTTAAAAATAAAGATATAATATAAGCTGTTGAATATTTAGATGTCCTTGAAGATGGCTGGAATAGCCGAAACGTTGGACTAGTAAGAAATAAAGTGTTGAGACAGTATTGGATACAATTTGTGGTTTTATTTAATAAATAATTACTGATTCCATTAAACGATATTATGTTTAAAGAAAATTATAAAAATATAGTAATTCTTTGAGTAAAGTAAGTCAAAAATTATTTTTTTTTAGTAAAAAGCAAATAATATTCGTTTTAAGCGTCGAATCAAACCACTAAATACCATTTTTCTAAGAAATTAAAAATTAGTAATTTTTCACCTTGATTTACTAACATTAATTAGGATCTAATGCTTTTATAACGAGCGAAATATTATATTTAAATTATGAATAACTTTTTAAACGTTTTATTTTATTTCTTCGGTTCTAATTTGTGCAATTAGAAACTGTACCCTTTTGTGCAGTTTGTAGAGCCCTGAACCTCCTCAAAGTTTGTATAGATTGGTTGTGTCGAGGTGAAAGTAATTTTTTTATTTTTCAAAAGAAATCAAAACGCAAAAATTCTGGGCTAAAAATTTTATTTCTGATTTTTTTTTTAAAGAGTTTCTTGAGGTGCTTTTTCGCTGGTAAAAAAACTTTTACCACACTTCGTAGGTCACAATTATACAATTAATGTAAAATTTTCAAATCATTTGCTAGCAATTCGATAATGCACTCCTTTCCACACCACCACAGGGGTAGAGTGCTTGGTGTGCGTTTTTTTTAATGTGGTTTCCCCAATAGGCCTAATCCACAGTCTGCTACAATCCTCAAGAAATGAGAAAATTTACAACGAAATTAATATAATGCTATAGGTCATATCAGATCTAGTAGCATTCGACGTACGTAGAAGAGGTGGGTAAATATTAAAAGTAACATCGCAGAAGTATTTTATGAAGTATACGAGCCGAAGATTTTAAATAAATAAAAACGCCGTAGTTATTTCGTAATAAACATACTACTTAAGCTGTTCCGTAGCATTTTTTATTAACTCCCGAAATTTTAAAACGCATACAAATTGTAAAACAATATACATCAGAAAGAGTTCGATCAGATCAAAATACCTATAAAAAAATTAAAAGTAAATAAACAAATCATTAATTTTTAATCTCTTTTATGTGTTAAAAAGTAATAATTTCTAAATGTTATATTGGAAAAGTATTATAAAATAATTATTCAAGTATTATTTTTCAAAGAATGGACTTCGAAAACAACTGTTCATAGAAATGTTCAAAACCACACAACAAACAAAAGAAAATTTATATTATGAATTTAATTCAATTTACTAATCGAAGCCATTTTGAATACAATGGCTCCATCTGTGATGGAAAAGGATACCAGACTGAGTTGGATATAGTAGAGAGGTGTATATTTTTTCGAAGGACAACTCAGTATAACATTCCTTTAACATCCTGAGGATGGCGCCATGTCTTGAATAATTTATGGGTCTTAAACTAGTACTAATTAATGTCTTGTAAATTTTAACTGTTATTAAGGGATTTATATTAGCGCTGTGAAAGATATTTAGTAATTTAAACTTTTTATTAGGAGTGAACTTCAATTTATTGACCAAAGCCATTTTGAAGACATGAGCTCAATCTATGGAGCAAAAAGGATAGCAGACTGAGTTGGATATAGTAGAGAGGTGTATATTTTTTTGAAGGACAACTCAGTATAACATTCCTTTAACGACATTACGATGGCACCATGTCCTGAAAACGGCAGTGAACAATTTCTTGTGAATTTTAACCAATATCAAGAGAATTCAGTGTTGAAATATTTACTTATTTGAAAACGAGTGAAAACCAAGAAATAACGAATTAAGAACTATATTTAATATAAAACACATTTATTAAATTTCTTCTTCATGTGCTAGAAACCCAAATTATTAGGCATTTAATTGACTAAATGAATCTTAAGGAAATCATTCCTATTTCAAAAGTCTCTTCACGTGGTTAAGTTAGAGTGAAAAGTGTTTTTAGATGTTCTGAAAAAAATAAAAGATAGTAACAGTTAAAGTTTAAAATTAAAATTTGGTTTTAGTTTACTAAATTTTATTTTTTTAAAACTGACTCCCTCTTTCTGATGCAATAAACTTTAAAGTGAGAACACGAATATTAAATGTCGGTGTATTAAATAAAAATAAAAATATAAGAAGCCCCAAACACCCCTTCAAGCGTTCTAAAACTATTAAGGGGGTTCGGGAATAATGAGTAAAAAAATAAATAAATAAAAGTTCCCCCTTTCCCTAAGTATATGTTTACATATTTAATAATATAAAAATACATATAGATATATATAAATAATAATAAAATAAATACAAAAGAGCATGCTGTAATCACTCACATGCAATTGTACTCACATGGTTTGTTTCACAAATGTCGTGGTGCTCTCTTCGAAGAATTTCTCTACTCTCATGTGTTCCTAATGTCTCGAAATTTATTATTAATATTTACGGAATTATTATTACTGTATTAAAAAAATCTATGTAATTTAAATATAATATGTAATAAAATTGTCAGAATGAATGTATGATTTTCTACTTAATTTTAATAACATTAAAACAAATATGACTCTGTCATTTACTTCAAAATAGTTTTAAAAATTGTAACAATTATCAAAATTTACTGAAACTTTAAAAATTTAATTAAGAACAAATTTGTAACCCGTAAGAAAACTTTTGTGTTGTGTAATGAGAGGAGTCCGCTGCTGTAGACTGAAGTTACCGTAGAGCATCAACTCTCACATAAAAATAATAAATTTAATAGCTACTTAATTTGATTTAAAAATAATTGATATTTTATTTTATTACTTGAATTTAAATATAATAATAGTTACTATATCTAATGTATAGCTCATTTATGGTATTTCAAGAAATTATTTATAAACTATTAATCAGTTAAATGAATTTAACTATTTGTTTTTGTTCAGATTGTTAAAGAAAATTGAAGTTGGCTTTTTTTTTTTTGGAAATTTTAAATATAATAATCATATAAAGTTTAATTGTAAATTAAAAAAAAAAAAACTACTACTTGTAAATAAACCTAACATTATGTGAGAGGAGATCGCTGATGTAGAGCTGAAAAAAAATACATGCATATGTTTCATGCAACAAACACTGCCCACTAAGGATATGTCACCTACCCTAACTATAAAATCTTAACTATAAAATAGTTTATTAATTAATTTACTATTTTTATTATTTTATTGTCTTAAAAATAAATTTAATTTGAATCTATCAAACTGTACTAATGTGAACAATAAAAATATAAAACAACACAATATTTTAATATATATATATTTTTTTTTTAAATGAATAAAAAATATTTGAGTGTTAAAGTCTAAAGAAGATACTGAAAAATTGATCTATAGACCTGTGAAAAAGATGGTTTTGAAATTGAAACAATTGTCTGAAATAGATTTTTAAAGCTATAAATTGGAAAAATTGGTCATGCACTGTCCAGAGTGGGCAAGAACTATGGTCCAGGAATCAGATTGATATAAAATAGAACAAATAATACAGCAGGAATCATATAATTAAAATAATAAATTAAATTTTCTAAAAGACTATTTGCAAGCTTAATATTGTTTAAGTAAAGGACCATAGTGTACATGCTTAGAACTAGTTCCACTAACCTGGCACCCTAAGAGGTGTGAAGTACTGAAGAGTTGTCTACTGGCTTCGTAGTACTGTTCCGCAGTCCTGTAATATTAATAAAAATACTATAATAAAAAAATTAATATATTATTTAATGAACAATAACTTGACCATCACTGATTGAATTAATTTTTGGTTAGCTTTTTAACCTATTTATTTGTGTTTTTTATTTATCTTAACTTATTTATCCGTTTCTTAACCTTATTTCTTTGTTTTTAATTTTTCTACTATCGAGGCCATTTTATTTTTTATTTATTTCTATATTTCAATTTATTGAGAATTTCTCTTTAATTTTAATTGGATATGTTCTTTTGCGGTTTACCAGAGAAGGAAGGTAAAGGAGGGTTGAAAATAAAAAAAAGAGAAAGATTGAATTAGGAGAATTTAATCTAACTTTGTGCTGTTTATTTTCTAAAAATCTATATAAAAATAAGATTAAATTGTTTAAAAATAAAATATTATTTGAAATATTTAAATTATAGTTACTTATTGTTTGATAAAAAGAAAAAAAGCAGTAAAAAAAATAATGTTTTTGTATCCTTGGTTATATATAAAATGATAGATTTTTAAGTGGCAACCCGGTGTATTTGTCGAGCAAACCATTAAAATATAAACATAATAATATAATTATAAACATAACCTATAGCCATCCATAATAATGTTAATATAAGTATCAAGTCAAATGAAATGAAATAAAATATGAGAAAAAGCAAAAACGAACAGATCTTTTTCGAAAATATTTTTTGAGAAGATAAAAAAAATACATATGTAAACAACATATACCTAAGGAGGTTAGCAATATAGCAATGCTATATCCTATCCTAAATAGAAAATACAGAAACAGCTATTCTTTTTTTTTAAACAATTCTCTGTCGAATGCTAATGAATGGCTGTCAAGTCTGGGGGAGCGACATCTTTTACGAAAAGGATAAAACTACAATCTTTTCAAAATAAAGTCCTTAAAATCGCAGTGGATGCTCCTTGGTTTTTAAGAAATAGCTAATTGCATCGGGAATAACAAATGGAGTCAATGGAGGATTACATAAAAAAAAGGTTCATGAAGTTCCACTCCCAGTGACCTACAACTTGGGAAACCCAACCTCAACCCGAAGAATGAAGCCCAGGCTGCTGCAGGACATTCTTTTATAAATTCTATATTCATCAATTATATTATCTGCTTTAGTTCTTTTTTATTCATTTATTTTATTTTTTCTGTTTATCTTTTTTTTTAAATCAACTTTTTTTTTGTGGTATTTTTGTTATTAAATTTACTTTTCTCCCTATTATTAAGAATAATTATTTTTATCTATTTATTTTATCTTAATCTTTGCTTTTATTTATAACGTTTTATATAGTTAGGGGTGTATTTTTTACGAGACTATGAGATCACCCCCCCAATCAATCAAAGAAGAAAATATAACTGTTACATCAACCATGTAAGGCCCACCAGGCAGATCCGATATTATATAAATAAATTTAAAAAAAACACCTTAGCAATTTCAGTGAGTGAAACGTATCGAATCCAAACTGTAACCATTTTTACTATTACTAATATAAATATTTTGGCATAGGTATTAAATGTAGTATGGTAACGGAGTTGATATTAATTAAATTAAAGTTATATTATTTATAAAAATATAGTTTAATGTTTAATTAAAAGTAATTATTACCTCGCTGCTGGAGTGCTGGCGCCCGAAACTGGAAGATATGGAACCAGAAGACCTGCGAAGTGTGTGTGTATGTTTCATGAACCTGTAATGAAGAATGTTTTAAATATGACAATAATATATAGTTCCTATATATAGTAAAGTATATACGTTTGGAATGTTTTAAACAAAAGCGAAAAATCGCGTTTCTATTTAATTAATCATCAAAATCTCTTAAATTAATTTAGTTATGTACTAATATTCTGTTATAAATTCTATATTTATCAATCTTATTATTGACTTTACTTATATTTTATTTTTTTCTTCTCGTCCTTTTTTCAAATCAACTTTTTTTTTATTTATTTTCCCATTAGGGTCTACAAATATCGCTATTTTTGTTATACACTTTTCACTCTATTCTTAAGAATTATTATTTATGGCAATGTCAAGCCCACCGGGCCAATCTGGTGGTAAATATATAAATAAATTACAAAAAAATACCCAAGCAATTTCAGTGGCTGAAACGTATCAAGTCCAAACAGTAACCATTTTTATCATTACCATAATAAATATTTTGGTATAGGTAATAAATGTAGTATGGCAATGATGCCGATGTTAATTGATACAATAATTGAAATGAAATGAAAAAATAACTTTATTCTGGGACATATGTCCCCTAAGAATAAATACATGGTTCATATAGTGAGATTTTTATCTGGCGAGCGTTTATATTTTCAGATAGTAGAATGAAATTACATTGGTATATTGGCTTTACTACTGTTTAAAATGTTAATCAATACCTGTCTATTTATTTTATTATAAAGATGTGGAGGTTTGGTTATTCAATAAATGAAGGAATAGGTGTTGTTTAAAGGAGAGAATGGATGAGGACTGGCGAATGGAGATGGGAAGAGAATTCCAGGAGGTTGCACGTATGACGAAGGATTTACTAAAGAAGGCGGTTCTATAGGAGGGCATAAATAAATCATTCGGTTGGGATCTGGTGGTTAATGAGTGGATGGATGAACGAAGAGTGAGAAGATCTAGGATATAGGTAGGTTTTTGATGTTAACAACCTGGAATAGAAAAACACCAAGGAGGTATTGCCTTCGGGTGGTTGGATAGAGCCACTTCAACTCGGAATACTAGCGGGAGACTTGAGAGTGCCAAGGAAACCCAAAGATAAATCTTACAAAACAATTCATGAGTCTCATCAGTCTCAACTCTAGTCCTGCAGAGTAATATTATTTAGAAAAATATTATTTAATTTTTAATTAAAA
Source organism: Halyomorpha halys (assembly GCF_000696795.3). Classification (NCBI taxonomy): domain Eukaryota; kingdom Metazoa; phylum Arthropoda; class Insecta; order Hemiptera; family Pentatomidae; genus Halyomorpha; species Halyomorpha halys. The sequence continues at coordinate 1,481,258 of NW_027112056.1, forward strand.
ATAAATCTTACCTCGTTGCTGGAGTGCTGGCGCCTTAAACTAGAAGAGATGTAACTAGAAGACCTGTGAAGTGTGTGAATGTTTCTTGAACCTGGAATAAAGAATGTTTTAAATATGACAATAACATGATTCCTACATATAGTAAAATATATACATTCGGAAAGTTTTAAACAAAAGCGTGAAATCGCTCTTCTATTCAATAATCATCAAAATTTCATTAAATTATGTGAAACTAAGGTACCATCAGTGAAACATATAGAGTCCAAACAGTAACCATTATTACTATTACTATTATAAATATTTTGACATGGGTAATAAATGCATCGATATTAATAAAATTTAAGTAATATTATTAATAAAAATATAATTCCATTTTTAATTAAAAGTAATTTTTACCTCGTTACTGGAGTGCTGGCGCCCGAAAATGAATGAGATGGAACCGGAAGACCTGCGAAGACTCTATAACTTCTGGAGGTTAACAGTAGTTATGTGTGTATGTTTCTTGAACCTGGAATGAAGAATGTTTTAAATAGGAAAATATACATAGCATATACGTTAGAAATGTTTTAAACAAAAAGCAAGAAATTGCGTTTCTATTTAATAATCACCAGCATCTCATATTATAATTTAATTATGTCATACAAAGGTACCATAAATAATTGGAAATCTAAAGATGTTAAAAACTGTGCCAAACAACACGCCATAAAATTCGAAAATAAGTTGCTATAAATTTTATTATATATTACACATTCTTGTTTTTGTTTACTAGTTGTATTTTATAATATTCATTATGAAACTATTTTAAACGTTTATACTTTTATTAGTATTATTTATTCAAATCCTCTGATAGAATTCTTTTGAGAAACATTTATAATTACACACTATAATCCTCTTTGTCGCCTAATGCATTATAACGGTGGCTGAATACAATGAGTACTACATGACTTTTATTTTTTATAATATTGTAATATATTTGAGAATAGGTATATAACAGCAAACTCTATAAGACAAGTCTACAGTTTCTCCTCCTGAATCTATAATAATAATGCAATAATTCATTACGACATCTTGAGAGGTAAGTGATTGGTATTTAATTGATTTTTTGTTCAAACATCTACAAAAAAAGAGCTCCAATTTTCTATGAAACCATAAAAAATCAACTTGTATCATTTACACAAGCATTATTATCATAGAATGTAATTAAAAAAATTCATATTATTCTCCTTATTTATACAAAATGAAAAAAAAATGTTTAGTATTTAAAGTTGCAGTTTTATAAAAGTATTAATATTTTGTTCCAATTAGAACTAACGCCCATTTCTTCGTTACTTGATGTATTGAAGTTCGCTAAAACGTTTTATATAAAAAGTTTTTTCACGCTAGACCCTAAGGATCTAGTATTTTTTAAATTTATTTATTGCTATTTACAACTGTATTTACATAAAAATACATCAAGTAAATTTGATGTTCGATCAAGATGGAGTGAAAGAGGCATGTAGAGAAACTATCCATTAGGTAGCATTCTATTTTTTTTTTTCCAAATTTTAAATTTGTGCAGGTAAAATCATTAATCGCTATACATCTGTTTTTCTTTTTCAAATTTATTAAAAATATTAAAAAATAATGATTCAGTCCTATTAAAATGAAAACAGATATTTTATAATTCGGTTGTTTGTGGAGTCTTAAAAAAAAAAAAAAAAAATGGATTTTTGGAATGTAACCTATCTACAGAAAACAACAATCTGTCCAACGCTTTGCTTAAAATAACAAAACATCACGAATAAAAATGAGTTTGCTTCTATATCACACATGCTTATTCACACATCCATGTTATCCTATTGGAAAGGTTCAAGCAGGGTTCATAGATGAAATTCGACACTTCAAGCTACTTGGATGTTTGAACTTCCAGTACCAGTATATCCTATTTATTATGGTAATGAAGCTTACTTGTAGTTAGTACGTAGCAATCTAAAGTAATGAAAAATAATACTGAAAATAAAATATTATAAAAAAACGGATTGATGAAAAAACTTAAGTGAACCTTTTTGTACTTCTTGTAAAAATTAACACCATAACTAATGCCCTTGAAACTTTTATTATTTTTTTAACAAACCTTATGGGATTTCACAATCAAAATAAAATTTATTAGGCATCTTATATTTATCAGACCTCATACATATATAATGGTAGCATTGGGTGCCTCAGAGGTATGATGCTGTGCTTCTGCCTCAATGGACTGGAGTCCGAATCCAGCTTATGCAGATAATTATATTCATCACTCCGGGGTTCACCCAGCCTTATGAAGTGCGCACTCTTAATTCGGTAAAAATGTGGCAATTGAGCATGATTCTGACAAAATCACCTCCTTGCACAACCGTTGGTTTAGTAACAGTAGTATCTTATAAAGTACTGCACTTCTGACACTGGGGTGTGGCAGTACATTTTTTTTTTAATACAGATATAATGGCATAGTATAAAATCTTTCGAATTTGAAATAATATTATATAATATGAAACAGATGAAAATAAAAATAAAAAAAGAAAAGTAAAAAAGACAACTTATTTTTTTCTTTTTAAAAATGTTTATAGAAGGTATGTTGTGAGCATAAGTTGCGATATGACTAACTTAAATAATATATGGAAATAAAAGATTTTTGAATTTAGAGTTGTCTAATGAAGAGATAAAGTCATTTCATAGTCCGCAATATAGAAACATTACACATCAATGTCTTTGAAACGATTTTGTCGACATGTGTAGTACACCTTTAACATCAACCTCGTAAAGCAGTTTTTTATTATTTTACTGCAACATACAAGAAAATAAGTTGGTATGTTACCATAAATGGTGAAATTAGTTAATAAGTCAATTTTGTAAATAACTTACTTGATTTATGCTGCATTTCTTGTTGTTATTCATTATATCGCACGGACTCGGTTCATTCCTTCAGGTTCTTTTGAGGTTACTCCAGAAGATTCCACAATGAACTTGGTTGCAAAGGACTCCTCTCTGCAGACGAAACGATTCGTCCTCTTGAGGATCGGGAAAGTCATCTTCTGAAGCGCTTCTCATCTTTCGTGAGAGCTGCGCGGCGCTCGCTCCAGCAAGATGGTCGAAAGGATCCGAACCAGACTCCTCAGTACTCGGTCCAGTCAGAAAAAGTATCCATGGCCATCGATGCTCTTCTGGTCCTCAACCTCCTCTTTATAAACGAAACGACTTGCTCCTTGCAGCACCTGGTACGTCATCTTCTGAAATTCGGTTCATTCCCTCGTGAGTAGTGAGCCTTCGATCTTGCATGGTGATCTGAAGGATTCGAATCCAGCCTTTCTGTGTTCGACTCATCTCGGAGCGAATCCACGATCATCGGCGTTCTTCAATTCCTCAACTTCCTTTAAACACTCAAATCCGGCATTTCTCCCCTTTTCCTGGATTTTCTTCCCTACAAACCGACTCTTTCCCTCGAATCCACTCCAGCTCGAACAGATATTGTGTTCTAACAGAAGATTCCATAAGACTAATTTAAATAAATTAGTTCATAGTCGCCGTAATATTATTACTAATAATAATATCCGTATTTTACTAAATAATAATATCTTATAATTTTATCTTCATGGAATAACAACAGTAAATAGAGCAATAATGAAAAAGTTTGTTTGAGCTCAATTTATTTTTTTTTATTGACAAGGGCACCGTTTCATTTTTCGTCTAATCCATGACGATTTGATCTACCGCGAAAAATCCATGAATTTACTTTTATGTAACGAGCATAGACCTATCGAATAGTTTACTATATAAAATAAATATAGTTAAATAAATACATAATAATTCATAAATCATTTACTTCTCAGCTATTGGCTTAGTTGAATTTTAAGTAATTTAAACATTGTCGTTTAATAATAAGTTCAACTTTTATTTCAACCAATTGAGGTTAAAGACCTTCCTCTTGACAATAGGTTTTTTAAATTACAAGAATGTTATCAATCCGATTATTGTACTGGTGACAACAAGAGGAAAGTTTTTAAAGCGTTAGAAATTATATAACCTATTGTTTAGCTTAAGTTAAATGGTTAAAATGGAATATTTGTTATTTTCAGTATTAGAGTTCTGGAGAGGGGAAATGTTTCCTTAAAATGTTAGCTTTGTGAGGTTATGAGAAAATATAAAATATGGAAACAGAAGTTGAACTTGATCATAATCTACAAAAAAAGGCACACTACAATAAATCATTGGATTTTTTTGAGTTATGAGGAACAGAACCCCATCCTCAGGAGCCAGCAAAATACCAAACCAAGTTATCCCTCAAATTAATAAAAATACCTCTCTACTATATCTAACTTGGTTTGAATTCCTTTGGCAACTGAAAGATGGAGCGTTGAACCATGAAAAATGAAAGCCAAAGCTGGATCGAAACCAGAATTTTCATCGCACTGGACGGTTTTTGGTGAGTGGAAATAAAATATATTTACCACAATCATAATTTTAAAGAGTAATCTGCTAAAGACTCTTAAATGAGCTCTTATGTAATGTAATAAGTTTGGCTGCAGATGCAGTTGTAACTCCAGTGAAATTAATGTGGGGGTTGCTGCAAAGTGTGTAATTATAATAGGCACATATTGCTTGAAATACCTACAATGGGAAGGACTGCTTAAGCAATGATAAGACTTCCTGTATCTCTATAAAATAAAAATAGAGAGTAACCTAACCACTGCGGTTCATCGTCCAGTGACCAACATCTGCTAGAGCGATGTTCTTCGGGTACAACCATAGTGGAACGGAATGGATCGACTAGTACTCATGATAAGAGTATTCGATCTCTTATTCCTTTGACGCTCTGACTATAACGCGATATATGATCGAGCAAAAGTAAATCAAGGGAAAGAGTGGGTTTGTAGAGAAGAAAATCTGGGAAAAGGGGAAAAATGCCGAACTGGAGTGTTCCAAGGAAGTTGAGGACTCGAAGAACGCCGATGATTGTAGATTCATTCTGAGATGAGTCGAACACAGAAGGGCTGGCTTCGAATCCTTCTGATCGCCATGCAAGATCGAGGACGACTCACTACTCACGGGGGAAGGAGCTGAACTTTAGAAGATGGCGTACCGGGTCCTCCAGAGAACAAATCGTCCTGTGTACAGAGAGGCGGCTGAGCATTAGAAGGGCACCGATGAGCTTGGCCCCTCCCCCGCGTCCTGAGTACTGGGAAGTCAAGTTCCAACCCTTTCGACCAGCCTGCCAGAACGAACGCCACTCGGTTCACACGAAGGACGAGATGCACTTCAGAAGATAGCTTCCCCGGTCCTCAAGAGAACGAATGGTTCCGTCTACAAAGAGGAATCTTCCACTGCCACGTTCGTTGTGGAATCTTCTCGAATAATCTCCGTAGAATATCTTATCCTCTTCTAGGTTTCTAGCTTCAACAGGGAAGATCATTTCCTTCAAAATAATCTGAACAATAGGCCTTTCCGGTAGTAGTTCTTAGCATCTGCAACAAATAAGATCCAATAAAATACTTTTTAATTAGAAACGTTGGCTGCACTAGATATAACTTATCCAAGTCTTGAGTGAATTCAGAGATAAACTTCAATTCTAAAATCAACAACTAAACTTAAAACATTAACATAGATTTATATAAACTTAATAGTATATTTATAAATTAGGTTCACTTACTTGGCTTGGGCTATTAAGCTTATCTGTTCTGTAGTACTGAAACTCGTCGAGTCTTATTTCTTAGAAATTCCATCTCATTTGTAGAGTGCTTCATCTAGATGAAAGTATTATAGTAGTAAAGTCAATTCTTAGTTCTGCAAAATAAAAATAAAAAAACAGTAAATTAAATAATGATTTAGTATCAACATATTGCTAAATATTAATTAAATATTTTGTTATATTACTAGTTAAAACTAAGATTGTAGATAATCAAATGAATATAAGAATAATTAAAGTAGTAATCATAATATCATATGTGTTACTATATAATATCCTTATATTGTGGTTATATAACTTATATTGTTGTTGGTTGTGTATAATTAGTTTAATGACTTTAGGACCCATTGTAAAAATATATAGAAAATATTGGAAAGTTAATATTTAAAGAATATTATAGAAGCCTCTCATTTAGATTAGTTAAATTTTTATTCAAAATGTTGATTTGTAAAATCTGATTGAAAAGGGTAAATATTTTATTTTGAAATGAAGTAGAATTTTAATCTGTCAAAAAACTTTTACTTTTAAGAACAAATATTCAATTATTTAAATTTTATTTTCTTAAACATATTCAAAACTTTATCAATGTCATGGTAATTGAAGTGTCCTTCTGAATTAGATGTTAAAAATAAAAGAAAAATTATAAATAAAAAATACAATTACTCATAAAAAAAAACCTAGATTAGTTTACAAGACTAACATTTTAAAAGATATTTTAATTACATTCAATTTATTTAGATATTTAAATGAACCTTTGTTGTATTAAATGTGTATCTTGTAAATAAGTATGTTTTGAATTAACTAATTTGAAGGGCAGTATAATTTATTTTAATAGTTAGTGAGTATCTTAAATATTTTAGAAAAACTTTCTAAGTTAAAAAAAAATTCTTATTCATTACAAGATGTAATGAATAAAAGTAATAATTATTGCTTTATGCATAATACAGAGCTCAGAGAAGATACAGAAATTATTTATTTAAAACAATAATATGTACCTTAACCATTGTAAGTGGTTAACATTTTAAACATCTCAAGTCATTTATAGAAGTGTTAAATTATTGTTGTAAGGAATAATTATTGCGAACTGCATCAGTACAGAGCTAGGAACGAACTAACTTCGCAGTACAATGTTCGACATGCACGGACTTGTCCAGTCCAAAGTTCAAAAGTAGCTATATTATAATAAATAAATTTATTTAATTTCTAACTGAATAGGATAATTGTTAAACATTTATGTACGTCTTGTAAATGCGTGTATTAAGAATCAACAAATTAAAAAGACAGTATAATTTATTTACTATTATATTAATTAATTTTAATATTTTAAATGAACTTTTACAGTACATTTATAAATTTTCAATCATTTCTAGATGCAGTTAAACATCTGAAGTAACGATAACTATGATAATTATTACTAATGGAATAAATAAAGAGCTGGGGTTAGACAAAGACATTATTATTTATTTTAAAAATTAATATATACCTTAAATATCTTAAGTAGTTAACATTTTAACATCTCAAGTGATTTCTTGAAGTATTAAATGATTGTTATAAGGAATAATTGTCGCGATGCGCGTCGGTACAGAGCTGGGACTAGACTGAGAACAAAGAACAGTGTGCGAACCTGCAAGGACCTGTCGAGTCCAAAGTTCAAAGTATCTTTATTGAAATAAATATATTCATTTCTTTATTAACTAAATAGAAAAAATTTTTTGAATAGATTAATTCAAAAACCAGTATTATATATTCAAAATTTAATATTCGTATATCTTACAATATATAAACACATATGTATAACATTGTAGAGAAACTTTTGTCTTACGTTTAAATAGATATTCATAGTGATTTTTAGACGTCTATAATTAAACTTCATATCTATCGAATTACTATAATAATAATTATTATGGAAGGTACGATAAACTTTAATTTATTTTTTATTAAAAAAATTAATTTATACCTGGAACTCTGTAGAGTTTTTCGTTGCATTCGAACAGCATAGCAATCATTATTCGTATATAAATGTAGTTAAACTTAAAAAATATCATGAAAACTACTATTCCTACGCAGATAAACGTAATAAATTACTTTATTTAAATAGTAAAAAACACTTATACGTCTTCTCGTACGTATTCTTGAGATATATTTTTCCCAAAATAAATTCAGTAGTTAGTGAATTTTTTTTAAGTTGTGAAATATTGCTTAAAAAAAAATCTCGGAAACTGTTGAACGTAAATAGCTATATTAGAACTCATATTTTAGCAAATTTACTCTGCTTTAAATCATGTTCACTTAAGTTTTCTATTGTTATCAATAGCTTTAAAGATATGGAACTCCAAATGAAAAATGTATTTTTGTTTTTAAACTTTATTAAACAACACCAGTTTTTTATTCCTCTAACTATTATCTAACGTTGATCAATTCTTTATCAAATCGATTATACTAGTAATTATACATAGTTTTTATTAATTGAGGTGAAGTAAATAACTTTTTTTCAACCTAGCTCTTATTAGAAGTTTTGGGTACAATGTTCAATGTGAAACTAAATAAATTTATTTATTTTATAACTAAATAGCACAATTATTAATGAGTTGTTTAATTTAAAAGCCAGTTTTATTTATTTAAATTAATAAAATAGATATCTATGTTTTAGATTTATGTGTATGCCTTTACACACATATTGCATTGCTAAGTTTAAGCCACAACTATTTATTTAAAAATTATTATCTGTACGTTCAACGTTGTAAATAATCCATTTTCATTTAAATAGCTTATAATTCTTATTTTTATGTAGATCCATTAACTAATATTATGATTATTAAACTATAATAATTATTGAAAAGTACATTGGTACAGAGCTGGAAATAAATACTAGTGTTTGGTAATTGTTACGAAATTCTCTAGAATTATCGAGATTTTTTTTTATAGCAAATTTTAGAATTTTTTTTATGTTTATTTTTTAATAATTGGTTAATGACTTTTCTCATCTCAAATTGACTTCTTAGGCCAACCAATGCATACAGTACCTGGGATAAATACTAATTTTGAAAAAAAAAAATGTTCTTGCTTCTGACATAACTAATTATTACATTTCTGAGATAAGAGATAGTTAGGGGAGCGGTCAGAATATAACATAAATAAGTTGAAAGAACTTATTTAATAGTGAAATAAGTTCTTAATAATAGTGTTAAATAAGTTGAAAGAACGATTATTAAATAAGTTCTTTCAACTTATATGTGTTAAGTTCTGACCTCTCCCCCAACCATCTTCTCATATATATTATCAACGGTCAACTATCTTCCCATAATCAATTATTATATTACCAATTAATTTGTACAAGTCTAAACAACTATAGAACCTTACAACCTAATTAAAAACGAAATTTATAAATTTATCGTGCAATAAAATGATTCGTAAAGTTGGCATTATAATAAATCGTTATGACCTCATAGTTTTCACCTAATGCATAATCCATTTATCAAATACGACACACAAAGTTAGTTAAATGCTAAGTATTTAATAAAAATTCAATAAATGAATCTTAAATAAAAGAACCAAGTTCTACCAACGATAATATTTTGGAATATTAAAAAAAAGAAAAATAGAAAAATATTGAATAGGACTCTTTGTCAAAAAAATTAATTTTTTTAATTTATTTATTGCTATTTACAACTGTACATTATAATACATTTAGTAAATCTGATCTAAGTTAAATTGGAGTGTTACAGGCGTGTAGAGAAACTACCCATT
>NW_027112056.1:1490850-1493228 GCF_000696795.3 Halyomorpha halys
GAAGGTTTAGTGGAGCCCCAAAGCTCAACTCCATATGTCCAGATTGGCCTTATTACAGTCATGTAGATCAGTCTTTTATAATGTGTTGGAAGTTTAGACCATTTGTCCAGTAAGTGCTGTAATAGTCGAAATCGAAACAAAAAAAAACTTGAAAAAAAATTCTTCAAGAAGTTATTGAAATTTCTTCAGAGTTATGTCTAACTAAATTTTTGGCACTTACATTCGTTATAGATTGAGTTTCATTCATTGATTCATGTTCTCTTAGCTTTTCTAGTGTTGTTGGTAATATTAAAGATATTGAGCTCCGAATGAAAAATTAATTTTCTTAAACGTTTTGAAAAAGCCGCCATTTTTATTCCCCCTACCTATACTTGGCAGACTCATCAATTTTGACTAGTAATTTTAGCATAGTTTTTATTAAACTAATAAAAAATTGTGTGAGGGCACTTGAGCCACAGACAAAAAAATTGCTACTCCTAGGATGATAAAAATAATAAAATATTATATAGTAGATTTAAATAGTTTTAATTTGATTGCTGGAAGACATCTGTACATTTATGGTTTCTAAGATACATTTCTTCAACATTTTGTAAATTTATTTTGTCGAATATAATTAAAACTACTACTTATTGTTTATTAACAGTCAATAATTATTTATGAAATGTAGCTTTCTAAAAAGCTATATCGTTTCATAACTATTGAACGTAAATATCTCTATTTCGGCTCATATTTTAGCAAATTTACTCTTATATAAATAACGTTCTATTAGACTTTTTAGTGTTGTTGATCATTTTAAAGACATGTAGCTCCGAATGAAAAATTATTTGTTTTTTAACGTTTTGAAAAAGCCGCAATTTTTTATTCCCCCCTACCTATACTTGGCAGACTCATCAATTTTGACTAGTAATTTTAGCATAGTTTTTATTAAACTAATAAAAAATTGAGTGAGGGCACTTGGGCCACATACCAAAAATTGCTACTTCTAGGTTGATAAAAACCATAAATACTATATAGTAGATTTAAATAGTTTTAATTTGATTGCTGGAAGACATATGTACATTTATGGTTCTTCTGTCTTCTAAATTTTGAAGTTACTTACAAATTTATTAAAATTCTGGTTTAATGAACTACATTAATGTTCTTATTTTCTAGTTCAAGGAATAATTTGGTCACTATTAACGGCGTGGTGGGGAAAGAACGCAGAGAAATCCTAGGATTAGCATGGAGTTAAACCTTTCCCAACAGGATTACAAAGAGGATCCCACTTTCTATCTTATTGAGGCCATAGGGGCGTTTGTACCTGCGATGTACCCGCCCTCCCACAATTTATCCTCTAAGCTACTTATCAATGTTTGGCAGTCCTCCGGATTCTGACGCTTTTGAATATCGGACAGAGGACTTGTTTTTGTGAGTTGTAGATATCATGTTGAAATATGGATTGTCGAAAACTGGACAATTTTTCGAATAATAGGATTTAACAATGTAAAATTCTCAGGACTATCGAAACAACGGCCTTTTCTTTTGAAGAATGGTATGGTAATGAATAGTTACTATAAAACTATAGTAAGATTGTATATAATAGTATTGATTTAGTAAGTAATTATATTAGTAGTAATAATGAAAATGTATTATGTGAAACAGTAATAATATTGTGATGATAAATTACTCTTATAAACTCAGTACTATAATTTTGCAATGCTATAATAGTGTTTTATGATATTCTATATTATGATATTCTACAAAATAGTAAATATTGAAAAATTTATATTTAAATCATGAAAAGAAAAAACTATATAAAATATATAATCAAAATCTTGGAAATATGTACGTGAAATATAGAGTTTACAACTCTCCAAGATTTTTCTATAGACACAGTATTTACGTTTTTTTGTATCGTTTTTTATATCGCTGATAGTGTTATATAGTTGATAGTGATAATCCCCTGATTTTTCACGACCAAATTTTTTTTCTGCACAAAAAATAATCCGCCATTATTGTTTTGGTATGCCGTCATTTCGATATAAAAATACACCATGCTTATCTATTAAGTACTAGTGTTATTTTAATTATTTTGTTCTTAATTTATTTTGTTTCTTTGTTCCTTAATCTATTATCCATTATGAGTTATATTTCTTGTTCTTGCGCAGTATCTAATTGCAAAAATACTAATATACAGGATTCATAAAATTTGTTTATCCGAGTGCCAAAAGATGTAAAAACAAGAAACATTTAGTTAAATAGAGGAAATAAAAAATTATTATCGAGTCTAGATAATAGATTATATTTTAGTGAAGATTATTTTGGTGTAAGTATAATACAAATTGTTAGTTCATTAAAGTTTATATTTATACTTATTATTTTATAATAATAAAAAAATA
>NW_027112056.1:1494788-1507980 GCF_000696795.3 Halyomorpha halys
TTATTTCTTATTATATTCTCATCATTGTCTATTTTATATTTATACTATTTTATTTACTCTTTTCTTTCATTTATATTTCACTTATATTTACATGATTTTAACCCTACCTTAATTTAATATTTTTTAATTCATCCTATTATGTCAAAATATTTTTTGTTGTTTTATAATTTTTTTTAGCCCTGGTGAGGCTCTACAAAGTGTGCCGAAACCTCGGCAAATATATAGTTTTTAACTATTTTTGTTTTCTTATTACCGCACCTATGACCATCTTCTTCATAATTTGAATTAATAAGGTCTATTATTTATATATATAAATTTCAAAAAAATAATATAAATTTTACACGCTAGCTGGCATTACTTCTACTTATTATATTTTCCATATATTGGTAAGTTAAAGTAAAAAATGGAATAAATAAACATCCACTCACACAGTTAGTTTTATAATTCATCATGACTAAAAATTTATATTTATACCAAAATGGAGGATAACATTAAATTGAAAACAAAATGGGTTCCATGTTAGTACCTCGAGCTCTACTAAATCTCAAAATGCAAATTTAAACTACTTAAAAAAGTAGTCTGATTAGAGTACAACTTAATTCTTTATCAGCATATCTGGAAGCTACTAAATTTCAAGGAATCTTCGGGAAAAGAAAACAAGAAAAAACTAACAGAGGAATCAGAATGTAGAAGAAAGTTTGTTAGGGACACCAAGCTGTATCTAAACAGAATATATAACAGGGCCGTAGGCTTGAGAGTGGAGATTAAGCGCTCTTCAAGTTGAGCTTTGTGGAGTTTTCGCCTCGTTTGTCTCGTTAACGAATTCTCGGTATTAGCTGTTGGAGTCGAGTGGAACCAGACCGCTATCAATAGGAGGGGCTTCAGTCAACTTTACCACCGCAATATATCTTTAAAGTTTTATATCGTTAGGGCTTGCCTCTGAAATTAGTCAAAGTAGTTAGTTTCGGGGCTTGATTAACTGTGTTTGTGTACTGAGATGGCTGGTCATAATGTATTTCCTCTGGCGTTTGAGTCTGTCTTTGGGGAAAAGTCAAACTATGACAAGGGGGATGATGAGCTTTTAAAACCACTTGTATTTTTTTAAATTTAATTTTTAAAAATCTAAAAAGAAAAAACTACACAACTTGAAAAAACAAAACAAAAAAAACTACACAACTTGAAAACAAAAACAAACTACACAACTTGAAAAAACAAAAAAAAACTACACAACTTGAAAAAACAACTACACAACTTAAAAACAAAACAACACAACTTGAAAACAAAAAAAAATACACAAATTGAAAACAAAATAAAAAAAAAACTACACAACTTGAAAACAAAACAAAAAAAAAATACACAACTTGAAAACAAAACAAAAAAAAACTACACAACTTGAAAAAATCACACAAATTGAAAACAAAACAAAAATACCTACACAACTTGAAAACAAAAAAAAACTACACAACTTAAAAAAACAAAAAAACTGCACAACTTGAAAAAACAACTACACAGCTTGAAAAAAAAAACTACACAACTTAAAAACAGAACTACACAACTTGAAAACAAAAAAAAACTACACAACTTGAAAAAAACAAAAAAAACTACACAACTTGAAAAAAACAACTACACAACTTGAAAAAAAAAACTACACAACTTAAAAACAAAACAACACAACTTGAAAACAAAAAAAAACTACACAAATTGAAAAAAAAATAAAAAAAAAATACACAACTTGAAAACAAAACAAAAAAAAAATACACAACTTGAAAACAAAACAAAAAAAAAACTACACAACTTGAAAAAAAAAACTACACAACTTGAAAAAAAAAACTACACAACTTGAAAACAAAAAAAAACTACACAACTTGAAAAAAAAAACTACACAACTTGAAAACAAAAAAAAACTACACAACTTGAAAAAAAAACTACACAATTTGAAAAAAATCACACAAATTGAAAACAAAACAAAAATACCTAACTTCTTACATTCAACTTCTATTCATTTCTTTTGTTCTGTTTTTAACCTATTTATTTATTGACTCATTTTATATTTTTTATTCAACATATTAATTCGTTTATTAATCAAATTTTAACTTTTTAATTAATTTAAACTTTTTTTTTTACTTGTGTTATGTTCACTATATTATTATTGTTGTTTTCAAATTTATTTTTTCTTCTATTTATTTCTTTTGTTAAACTTTAATTATATTTTGTATCTTCATCAATTATTATGGTTACATTTATTTTCTTTTTCTTTCCATATTTCAATTTTTAAATTATTAATAACTAATATGTTCATACTTCTTTGCATTATAAAACTTCATTTTTATTTTTTTCCTTAATTATGTTATTTTACCCACTTTCTCAATTACCTATGTATACATTTTATTTTCCACTTCTCTCATCACTTCATTTTATTAATTCTATTCTGTAAAATTATTCATTTTATGTCATTCTGTTTATATATTCTTTTTTTATTTTCTAAAATTATTGTAGTTGTTATCTTGTTCTGTTCTTAGCCCTGAAGAAGGCCGAAACGTTGGCACAATTACACAAACTTATTTGTGTTTCTCTTTGACCGCATCCCCAACCAACTTCTCCTCGTACGTCATCCACGGTCAACTATCTCACATAATTACACAACATTAACAACAAAAATTATTCTATATTTCGGCAAAAGAAATAGAGAATGAGGTATAATAATTGACCGTAGATTAATATGAGAGGAAGATAGTCTGGGGGAAGTGGGTGCATTCACCCCATTTTTTTTTTTTTTTGCTGACCACACTTCCTTCATAAGGACAGAAAATATTTTCTATTTTAATTTTCATGATATGTCTATGTTCTCTAAATTATTTCTATTCTGTTTCTACTATACTTATTAGAGTTGAGGAAAAAAAAAGGAAAAACCAACACAATGTTTGGAATGAAAAATTAGTATCAGGGCATGTAAAGGTTTTTTGTTTTTTTAATTAAGGGTAAGGCTGCTTTAACAAACATACTACAGAGTGTATTTAATGTAAGGAGGAATGGTTTCTTTGAAAAGTAAATAAGTACTAATTGCCTGGTTAAATTTTTAATGTTTTCGAGTTGAATTAAAATTTTATTTTAATTGTTGTATTAGAGCTGTTAGGGTTTATTAATACTTGCCCTCTTTGGGAAAGAAAGTACGGTGTTGTATTTCCCATTTTTCAAATATAAAACTTCTCTACATATCATATAAATATTGATTGTTGATAATACTCATTTCTTTTCAAGTGTTTCTTGTTAACTAATTAAATGAAGAAAAAGACTAGAAAAAAAATTTAAATTTTCTACGGATTTACGATTACGTTCCAGATCATGTGCTCGCAATAAATTGTTTAACAAACTGCTTCTTCCTGATTCATTGCTATCTTTCTATTTAAAATGCTGCTAGTACCCGCTATATCTTAGGAAAACGAAGTCATCGTGACCTTTTGTCATTTTGTATAAACTATTATACGGTATATAATAAAAAAAGAACAGAAGGTACAATTACTCCTTGAGGTAACCCCAAATGGGAGATCAATATTGTTGATTGAATTATTAGATTCAGTAGCTTACTTACAACAGGACAAATATTCATAAAATAAAAACAATGTTTTTTTCATTTTAATTTTCATTTCGGGCCTATTTGGAAATATCGGAAAAATCGCCACGAAACCATCGAATTACTCTCGTAACTAATCCTTACAGTCCAAAATCTTTAATGCTCTTTACTTTGTAACAAATAAAATATACAATGACCGCAATGGTTTGTATGATGCCGATTTAACCAGAACCAGATTCAAATCTTTCCATGATAAACTCCTCAATTACCTAAATATCTTGTTTTAGGTATCTGCCTTGTTTCCTCTTCTATTCCTGTGATGCGTTTGAAAAGAAAATGGCCTCGAGACCTTCTACTCTAGAAATGCTAATGCTATTGTTCTTTAAACAACAACTCATTTACTTGTTTTATATTTGTGTAATACTGTTGGAAATTCCAATATATAAATAAATAAACAAACTTCATTTGAAAGAAATGAACCGAACTCTTTAATCGTTTCCTATAAAAACTCCATAAATCTATCATCTACCTTTCTCTAAGATAAGGATAGATTAAATTTTTAACTAATAAATTAATTTTACTGCTAACTAATTACTCTCCATCTAACTAATATGAGATGTGCTCTTTTGAAAGGAAGCTTTTCGATTCTCCGGAGTTTCAAGATAAACGAACCGCTAACAAGGTTCTCCATGACAAACGGAATCAAAGGCCTTTGAGCAGTCAATAGAAATCATAGCAATTTCTTTGTTAGAGTTCAAGTTCTTCGCCAATTCCAGCAATCACATCGAAGTGTGTTCAGAACACAACTGAGTTTGGAAGCCACTTTGTTCGAATCAAATCATTTTCTATATTATCGCCATATATAGTTAGGAATAATTTACTTATATTATGTTTTTAAAACTAAGAACTGTACACATGCATTGTAGAATGGAGTTAAATTATGCTTATATGTTGCTAGGAATTAAATATGCTTAAACATATAATATATAATTAACATATAGATGTGCTATTGGTTAAAAGTAAATTATATGTTAACATAATTTTTAAATGTTTAACCTTAATTATATATAATTGAAGGTTAAAGATAAGCTGTTAAGCTTGAGACGTTCCATTATAATTTGGTTATAACTTTTAATGAAGTTGAAATTCGTAATTAGAAAACCTCCTTAGAAAAAAAAAATAAAATAATTTTAGGACTTCTTTGAAATATTGAAATAATAAATAACTCAATTTGACTGGACCCCATTGTATTAAGGGGACGAAAAACCAATATAGATTATACAATTGGTGGCATTTAATCTTGTCCAATTTAGTGTAGGATGATATATATCTGATCAAGTATTAATAATAATAAAGGCTTAGCGATCCCGAAGGTTCGATACTGAAACTATTAAATCAGTTCTAACTCGATCTTCCCATCTACGTTTCGGTATACTTCTAGGGCGTTTACCCCTGAGATTGGGTGAACCCTCGAGGGCTCCCGAACCCACAAGGCTGACTCACGGCTGTACAATGAAACTGAAAATAATAATCTGCCACACCTAGATTTGAACTAAGGTCCTTGTAGTTTGTAGTTTATTACTTTTTTTTTTTGTTACTTAAATATCTCTATCACTATTTTATCTATTATTCTGTTAATGTTACACATTGGGTTGAAGCCTAAATATGAAAGGGAAAAAGAAGGGAAGGAAAAAAAAAAAAATAGAGAAAGGGGAAAGGATAGAAAAGGAGGGGGGGGGATCATGAAAAAGAGAGTTTTAAAAGTCATGTTTTAATGTTATATATTGCTAATGTTTATAATTATTGTTTTATTATAGTATACTTGTCTAGGCTTATTTATTGTAAGCTTAAAAATATTGTCTGATAATACTAAAATAAGTATGCTGTGTGACTAGCATTCCAATGAAGTTGGGCAACTTTGTATTTTAATAAAGTTTTTCCTTTTCCTTCGTTTTCATGGTATGGAAAAATCACTAAAAAAAGATTAATTTTTTTAATTCCGAAGTAAAATTTTTTCGGATTTTTGCTCTCAAAGGGCAAATATTAGCACAGCCCAGTCATAATTTATCAATTCTTCATTGCTTTAACATTTTTTGCCTAAATATTTTGAATTACAAATCTACATGACTGTTATAAGGCATATCTGGACATATGGAGTTGAACTATGGAGCTCCACTAAACCATCGAATTCCTTCTGAATCCAATCCTTACAGTCCAAAATCCTTGGTAAATTCCTTAATGCTCCTTACTTTGTCACAAAGTCATCCATCAGGACCTCAATGTCCCATATGTTGCCGATTTGGCCAGAATCCTCCTAGGCTTCTGAAAAGAAGATGGCATCGAGATCTTCACCTCTAGAAATGTTTTTAGAGTTCTATCAATGGGTAGATTCTCCACATGTTTGTATTATGTCACTATGTCACCTACAGCAAATTTACTTGTTGTATATATTTTTATACAGTTGCAAATAACAATAAATAAATTATTAAAAAAAAAAATATTTGGAGCAAGAATTGCTTAAGATAATTATAAAATAATGCTACTACCTGGCTTATGTACTCGTATTTAGGTGAAATTACACCCTTCTGGAAGGTTGTAAGTTCTCATAATAAATTTACCGCCAGGATATTAGGTTGGTTAAATAAGATAAATAATATAGTTAGCTGTTAAGAGTGAGCTGGAGTCCGAGGCTTTTGAGGGCTAATATTGGGGCTGAGTGTTGCTTGGACTTGTTGCTCCGCCGCAGGACTTCGCCTTTATTAGACTCGTAAATTACATCCTAACCAGGAGCTATTAAGCCCCGAAAATCAAGTCGGAAAAATGAGTTATGCACTTAATTAGGAAAATAAATGCTTGAGAAAGTTGAGGGTGAAAGGGGGGCTTTTTTGATGCCAATGGTCAACGGGTGTCTTGTAATTCACGCTCGTTTATTCTTAGAGGGGCCTCTAGTCTTGAAGAATTTTATTTAACTCGTTACCTTCAAGATGTATCTTCATAAAAAAGAGCCCCTAATTTAGAGGTTAATTTAGAAAAAATAACGATTTTCAACGTTATTTATATAAATTTGACACACTTTATATAAAAAGGACTTTCTGCTTTAATAAATATTACTTTAAATTTTATTGATGTATTACAATCTGCCACAATAAGTACTAAAGATTTAAGTATTCAATAATACCATATATACTTTTTAAATAACAAATAAAAGTAAATGAATAATAATAAAATATCATAAATATCAAATAAAATGGATAATAAACAAATGAAATAAATAATAATAATAAGAATGACATAAAATAAAAAATATAAAATACAACGGGTAGTAAAAAAAATTAAAAAAACAATCAAATAAAATTTATAATATGGATTTATATATATAGACATAATAAAAAAAAAAGTAAATGTAGAAAGAAATGAATAATGAGAAAAGTCATTAATAATAATAATAAAATAAATACATATATATAAAATGGATAGTAAAAAGGTAAATATTTAATAATAATATAAATAAATTAGACAAGGTAGCTCATTGGTTTTGCACTGTGATACATAATCCAAAAACCGGGGTTCGTATCCGGTTGTGGCAGATAATAATTTTCTATATCACTGTAGCCTTGAGTCAACCCTGTGCGTTCGGGAGCCCTCTGTGATCGACCTATCCTCATAAAGCGGTTACCCTTAATTGGATAAAAATCTGGCGGTCAAATGTGATCCTGATTAAATCTACTCCTTGCACAACCGTTGATCAAGTAATAGTACTTCCTTACTGTAGCGGTAAAGATTTAATTTTAAAATAAATAAATCTAAAATAATGTGATTAGTATGAAGAATAAATGGAAAAAATGGAAATTATAAATTTATTCATGAAGAGTAAATAAATAATTTATTTATTTTTTCTAATTATTTATTGCAACTTACAACTGTATTTAGATGAAAACACATTAGATAAATTTGATGTAATAAAAAAAATGGAGTGATACAGGCATGTAGAGAAATTACCCAGTGGCAGCACTAAAAAAATAAATAAAAATAAGACAGTTTTTTTATCCTTAAACTAAGGGTACGTAAAATATTCAATGAATGACTCAGAAAAAAAAATTGCTGCCATAAATTCTTACTTCTCTTGGTACTTTTTATTAGTACTATTTTTTTTAAAAATCTCTCTGTTTAAAAAATAAACTATCTACATACATAGTCATTCGCTAAATTTAAGTTTTAAAGTATTATGAACCGAACAAAAAAAAATTTTTTTTTACTAAAACATTAAAAAAGCTTGTCAAGTAAAGTCATATTTAATTAGAGCTAAAAGAAAAACTTATTACGTTATTATTAGGAAATTCCAAATGAAAAGCATTGAGTCTCTTAAATTGCAGTAAATAACAAACGAGTTAATCACATTAATACAAATTAGAAAAAGTACATCTTGTTTTAACTGACATGAGGATGTAAGGAAATGTTTTTCTACATATTTATTGCTATTAAATTATTTTTGTTTAAGTATTTTGTAGATAATATTTATTATTATGCATTTTATATGCTTTAAATGTAGTTTGTATAGAAAGTTATATATTTATATGGATGCTAAAATATTATTCATTAAATTCAAAGATCTTACACTTCCCTGCCTTAGTTGTCTCTTACACCTGATGTGTATAGGTTTTAAAGAGCTTTCATAGATTGTATACAGTATATAAATAATAAAAGGAAAAAATATTATGTTTATATTAAAATTTAAAGAGACAAAAAAGTAACATAAACTGTATATTTAGTACTTACTTTATTATTTCATAAAGCAGACCTCTTTCTCAAGCTACAAAAAACTTCGTTATAGAAGCTAATGCGCCAATTGGGAACGTTTAAAACTGGTCTTAAAAGAAAATTAGTTTGCGGACAGAAAGAATGAAATCTCGTTATGAGCTCTAAGCTTCTTTCTCATTTCAATCGCCTCTGGTTAAAAAAAAAGGAGAGATTATGAGTTTTTAATAACTTTCTATTCTAACAACATTTAGAGCATTCTGAAATGTATAATATTAAGATAATATTTAATCTGTAAAATACTTAAACAAAAACAATTCAATGATTTTTAATATGTAGAAATACATTTCGTTGTGTTGTTGTAGGACTTATATGTTGGAGATTTTTTTTATGAGTCCTGTTGGTATAATTTTCATACCCCTTCAAGCTTCAAGAAACCAGTGGGTGATCACGCTTCTGGACGAAGCCGAGAATGAAAGATTCACTCAAGCTGCTCAACGAGCATCTGGACCTCTGTATATGGGAAGGGCTGGTCTCCCGGACATGGTCGAGTCACAGAAAAGAAGAAGTTGAATCGGACTGAGATCAGGAAGACTGGTTTGCAGAAGTAGGAACCCGGACGGATGCGGGCAGGGAGAACTGGACCAAGGAGTGGATGCACAAGGTGTAGTCATATCAGGCGCTAATGAAACCCTGCTATGAATATTATAACAAAAAAAAAATTGTTAATATTTTAATTTACTGTCACCCCGTAGCCAGAAATGGTAAGGGAAATAAAAAAGAATGTTAAAAAAAAAGAGAGAAAAAATACGTCTATATACACCCCAAAAAAGTATCTTTTTCTTTTTTTATGTTGTAATTTAGGTATCAACAAACCAACCATCTTCTCCTTCACTGATTTGTCTTTATATTTCCTCAATTTTTTTTACCTCAAATACACGTAATGATGCAATATTAGTGTTTTTGTTTTAGGTTTAATTATTTGAAATGGCTTTATTAACACATAAAGCATTTTTCATATGACAGAAAAGCAGCTGGATGAGACAGCTATCCTTTGCTACCACCCAGATCCTAAATTTAAATACCGAAACCTTCAAAAAAGTCCCTAATAGAGGAGTTTTGAAACTTTTGGCGCATTAAAGTAAACGAATCAAAATGCAAGTTCCATTTTAACTCTCCGTTGCAGATCCTGTCTGCCAATTGCTCTTAACTCTTCTTTGACATTGTCCAAAACCTTGACTTTCTACTAAGCTAGAGATAAAGATTCCATAGATTTATGGAAACCCTACACTAAACTAAAAAGACAAGGATTTAACTTCAGAATTTGGACAGTTATTTAGTCCACCTACACAAAACAAATTATTGATCTACAAGATAATAAGGAAACTAATCTGAATCTATGGACTTGAACTGTAGGAGACAGGAAAATTTTCGAACACTAAACGTATCAAAGTCCTACGAACAAGTCAATATAGTCCATATTACGTAACCAACAAAACTTTACACCATGACCACAAGTCCCTTAAGTCCTAGGCGCTATTCTATCAAGAATTTGTAACTTACATCGAAACGTTTTTTACAATCCTAATCCCTTGACACAATCCCATCCGTTTAATCCTTCCCTGAGTTGAAACATCATTGCTCCATAGACCTTCTGGTAATTACTGAGTTCTGTCAATGGCCAGACCAAAACGTAGATGGGAGGATTGTCTTAAAACTGATTTAGTATTTGGGTTTAGAGGGGCGTCGTTGGACAGATTTAAGTAGAGAACGATTAGTGGAATCGGCATCGAACCTTTATGCTCGCAAAGCATTTATTATTATTATTACTTGATCAGTTAAATTTAATTATATTTTATATAAATTTAATTTTTTTTTTTTTATACCTATCATAATTGTATGTTTTTTTAAAAACTTACTTTACTTTGTTATATTATTATTATTTTAATTTTTTTTCTGTTTTTAGTAAATTATTGATAAAATGGTGCACTATGAATTAGAACTTAGAACACTAATACATATTGCTCTTAATTTTGGCACAATGTATTATCACTCTTCAATATCATTTCTTAGTAGAAAAAAAATGCAAAGTAATTGGATGAAGATCCTCTTGATGTTTTTAATTACTTCAATTTTAAAATATCACTGATACTAAATACCTAATAGTAACAAGAATCATAGAACTTAAGTGTTATGCCTTGGTAATATTTGATGAATTCATCACTTTGGATGTACGTTCTTGATGAGAATGATAACAATACTACACTAGAGACACTTCTCTAGTGCCTATACAACCAGTTTGCGTCTACCCTCTATTCAGTTTGTACAACCTAAATACTAGTGCTAATATTTAGAAAATAAATATATTTGAAATAACAATTCATTTGATCCATAAAGATACTTGAAATTAAATTTATTATTTATTTAATAAATAAATAGTTCCATGTGAGGAATTATTTTGTTTTTGCGGTAAAAAAAGAGCCAACAATGTCCTTATTAGAGAAACGTTCGTTGTTAATTATCTGTACTTCATAGAAAATATTCTATTAATCAACTATCTTTAAAAATTGGTGCAGATGCAAGTAACCATGGCCGTAACTAGTTTTAAAAAATCCAAAAAATAATTATAATATAAATTATTTATTTATTATAACAATAAACTGTAAAAAATAAACAAAAATATTTCTGAATCACTGAACTATAAATAAAATTAAAATTATGTATCTCACGTAAATGTAAATGAATGTAATTAACGGGTTTTTATGCAAACATAAATATATTCTTGCTAATACTAATTCGATTTAGATTTATGTACTACCTTTCATCTGTTAATTAAGTATAGGTAATCATCCACTAAATGTTTATATTTTTTCCACAAATATTGTCATGTATTTCCAACTAAATTCTTTGGGCGCTAAACTTTACAGAAAAATATTTACATTTACATATACTCGTATACATCCTTATATTGTTATTATTATTTCTTTGTTTGTATATTTTATAAACATAATAATTGATTTGAGATGTTTTGTATATTATAAAATGTTTATATCTTGTTTTTTCATTTAGCCCTGACGAAGCCCTGCAAAGTGGGGAGAAACGTTAATTAACAATAAATAGTTAAACAATAAATAAATACCCTGATTATCTTCCTATAATAACTAAATTAAACTATTGTAATATTAATATATAAAATATGAACAAAAGATATTTATCCAAGCTTTGATGTTTATTTTTTACAAGTTCATGGAAGATTGATATTGAAGGAAACGGACATATAATTGGTGTTTGAATGATGTTAAGTAGGAAGTTTTACGGATGGAAATGAGTAATGAGTTTCAAAATGAGCTGGAACATCAAAGGATTGAGTTCTATGTACGAATCAGTTGAGACTGTGTATAACAGGTGAAAAGATAAACATGAAGTGAGGAAGTAAATGATATAGAAAGGTTTTTTGGGTTATTAAGTATTGAAATACAAAATTTTCAACAGATTCGATACTTAGTACTCCATCTTGACAAGAGACTTATTTGGAATCCACATACAGGACTGAAACGACAAGAAACTGCTCGTAGATTTCGATTGCTACAACACCAACTTGACACACGCTCTAAACTTCCTATTCACTACAAGAAATTATCATACACTACGATAATCAGACCAATTTGGACATATGGAACTGAGCTCTGGGGCTCAACCAAACCATCAAATTCCTCTCACATCCAATTATTACAATCCACAATCCTAAGTAAAATCCTTGATGCTCCTTATTACGTTACAAATAAACTCATCCACAAAGACCTTCACATCCCATTCGTTGTAGATTTGGCCCAAAACAGATATCCGTCTTTTCATTCCAAAC
The DNA here is from genome assembly GCF_000696795.3 of Halyomorpha halys. Taxonomy (NCBI): domain Eukaryota; kingdom Metazoa; phylum Arthropoda; class Insecta; order Hemiptera; family Pentatomidae; genus Halyomorpha; species Halyomorpha halys. Next base: position 1,506,977 of record NW_027112056.1, read on the forward strand.
GCATTAGTTCTTAACCTCTCATCCTTAACAACCCCTGATAATCCTCTGAGGCGTCTGAAAATAAGATGACCACGGGACCTTCTAATTTAATTTATTGCTTGAAGTACCACCAATGGGTTGTTCCTTCTCTAGATTATCGAGTGCAAATGAAACATACCACATATTTATTATTTGTACAGTTGTAAATCACATTAAATAAAAAAAAGAATGCCTGAAAATACCGAATATGAATCTATAAAAAATTGCTATAAAGCAGTTTATTAATCTTTTAAGTCTCATTTCTGGTACAACAGATAGTCCATACACTATGCGTAGTTGAGATGTGGTCGACTTTGCTATGGATTGTCTATAATTATTTTTTTTTTTAAAAACATCATATTTATCTTTTTTTTTATTCTTTTGTAATAAACCTTTTGATTCGTTCATTTTTACCTGTCAATTCATGGAATAAAGCTAAGCCCGACTGAGACGAATTGATCATAAAAGGGAGATCTAACGATTTTCAGACTTGTTAATTGTTACCATACAATATTCATCTTATGAGCTTTGATCTGACAAAACTGGTAGGATACTAATCAAACAAGAGAGAGCTTAACTTAGCGAATGATAATAAAAGAAATGAGAGAGTGGAAGGAATTATGTTGGAGGTACTCAGACGTCACTTGTTTTGCCTCCCACAACCATCATTTACCTCACCTACAATCCACTCCGCTTGTTCAACTCTGCCCTTTCTATCTTATATCTGCTCTTTTAAACTTTCTCTATTTCATCTCCTTTTAAAATTATATTTTTTTATTTTATTTTTGAAAGTACCGCATTGCAGGCTTTATGCAAATTTTCTGCGGAACACTGTAGCAATACGAAATTTTATTTTGACTAATTAATCTAATATTTTTACAAGGAGTCATAAGTATATAAAATATTTTTTTTATGCTTATGACTCACTAATTTTAACTAGTCTTCTAGAAAATATACCGGATTATTTTTTAATATACACTGATGGT